>NW_026967518.1:717500-945000 GCF_028390025.1 Pseudophryne corroboree
GAACAGAAGCCCTCCCCGGCTCCTGCAAAAACCTCAGCATGACGCTGGGGCCTCTCAAGCGGACTCGGGGACAGTGGGGGGCCGTCTCAAAAATTACAGCGCGCAGTGGGCTCACTCGCAGGTAGACCCCTGGATCCTGCAGATAATATCTCAGGGGTACAGGTTGGAATTAGAGACGGATCCTCCTCATCGTTTCCTGAAGTCTGCCTTACCAACCGTCTCTTCCGAAAGGGAGAGGGTGTTGGAAGCCATTCACAAGCTGTACGCTCAGCAGGTGATAGTCAAAGTACCCCTATTACAACAAGGAAAGGGGTATTATTCCACTCTATTTGTGGTACCGAAGCCGGATGGCTCGGTAAGGCCTATTCTAAATCTGAAGTCCTTGAACCTCTACATAAAAAAGTTCAAGTTCAAGATGGAGTCACTCAGAGCAGTGATAGCGAACCTGGAAGAAGGGGACTTTATGGTATCCTTGGACATCAAGGATGCGTATCTACACGTTCCGATTTACCCCGCACACCAGGGGTACCTCAGGTTCATTGTTCAAAACTGTCACTATCAGTTTCAGACGCTGCCGTTCGGATTGTCCACGGCGCCTCGGGTCTTTACCAAGGTAATGGCCGAGATGATGATTCTTCTTCGAAGAAAAGGCGTATTAGTTATCCCATACTTGGACGATCTCCTAATAAGGGCAAGGTCCAGAGAACAGCTGGAGACAGCTTTAGCACTATCTCAAGAGGTGCTAAGACAACACGGGTGGATTCTGAATATTCCAAAATCCCATTTAATCCCGACAACTCGTCTGCTGTTCCTAGGAATGATTCTGGACACGGTTCAGAAAAAGGTTTTCCTTCCAGAGGAAAAAGCCAAGGAGTTATCCGATCTGGTCAGGAACCTCCTAAAACCAGGAAAAGTGTCAGTACATCAATGCACAAGAGTCCTGGGAAAAATGGTGGCTTCTTACGAAGCAATTCCATTCGGCAGATTCCATGCAAGAATATTCCAAAGGGATCTGTTGGACAAATGGTCAGGGTCGCATCTGCAGATGCACCTGCGAATAACCCTGTCACCAAAGACAAGGGTGTCACTTCTGTGGTGGTTGCAGAAGGCTCACCTATTAGAAGGCCGCAGATTCGGCATTCAGGATTGGATCCTGGTGACCACGGACGCCAGCCTGAGAGGCTGGGGAGCAGTCACACAAGGAAGAAACTTCCAGGGAGTATGGACGAGTCTGGAAAAGTCTCTTCACATAAACATTCTGGAACTAAGAGCAATCTACAATGCTCTAAGCCAGGCGGAACTTCTCCTGCAAGGAAAGCCGGTGTTGATTCAGTCGGACAACATCACGGCGGTCGCCCATGTAAACAGGCAGGGCGGCACAAGAAGCAGGAGTGCAATGGCAGAAGCTGCCAAGATTCTTCGCTGGGCGGAGAATCACGTGATAGCACTGTCAGCAGTGTTCATCCCGGGCGTGGACAACTGGGAAGCAGACTTCCTCAGCAGACACGATCTTCATCCGGGAGAGTGGGGTCTACATCCAGAAGTCTTCAACATGTTAATAGACCGTTGGGAAAGACCAATTGTAGACATGATGGCGTCTCGCCTCAACAAGAAACTGGACAAATATTGCGCCAGGTCAAGAGATCCACAGGCAATAGCTGTGGACGCACTGGTAACTCCTTGGGTGTACCAGTCAGTGTATGTGTTTCCTCCTCTGCCGCTCATACCAAAGGTATTGAAGATCATACGGCAAAGAAGAGTAAGAACAATACTAGTGGTTCCGGATTGGCCGAGAAGGACTTGGTATCCGGAACTTCAAGAGATGCTCACGGACGAACCGTGGCCTCTACCTCTGAGAAGGGACCTGCTACAGCAGGGTCCCTGTCTTTTTCAAGACTTACCGCGGCTGCGTTTGACGGCATGGCGGTTGAACGCCAGATCCTAAAAGGGAAAGGCATTCCAGAAGAAGTCATTCCTACCTTGATTAAGGCACGGAAGGAAGTCACCGTGAAACATTATCACCGCATTTGGCGAAAATATGTAGCGTGGTGCGAGGATCGGAGGGTTCCGACGGAGGAATTCCAACTGGGTCGTTTCCTACATTTCCTGCAATCAGGATTATCTATGGGTCTCAAATTGGGATCCATTAAGGTTCAAATTTCGGCCCTGTCAATATTCTTCCAAAAAGAATTGGCCTCTGTCCCTGAGGTCCAGACTTTTGTCAAGGGAGTACTGCATATACAGCCTCCTGTGGTGCCTCCGGTGGCACCGTGGGATCTAAATGTAGTTTTAGATTTCCTCAAATCCCATTGGTTTGAACCATTGAAAAAGGTGGATTTGAAATATCTCACATTGAAAGTGACTATGTTACTAGCCCTGGCCTCTGCCAGGAGAGTATCTGAATTGGCGGCTTTATCTTATAAAAGTCCTTATCTAATCTTCCATTCGGATAGGGCAGAACTGCGGACTCGTCCGCATTTTCTCCCTAAAGTGGTATCAGCATTTCATCTGAACCAACCTATTGTGGTGCCTGCGGCCACTAGCGACTTGGAGGACTCCAAGTTGTTGGACGTTGTCAGAGCCTTTAAAAATATACATTGCAAGGACGGCTGGAGTCAGAAAATCTGACTCGCTGTTTATATTGTATGCACCCAACAAGTTGGGCGCACCTGCTTCTAAGCAGTCGATTGCTCGTTGGATTTGTAACACAATTCAACTTGCACATTCTGTGGCAGGCCTGCCACAGCCTAAAACTGTAAAAGCCCACTCCACAAGGAAGGTGGGCTCATCTTGGGCGGCTGCCCGAGGGGTCTCGGCATTACAACTCTGCCGAGCAGCTACGTGGTCGGGGGAGAACACGTTTGTAAAATTTTACAAATTTGATACCCTGGCAAAGGAGGACCTGGAGTTCTCTCATTCGGTGCTGCAGAGTCATCCGCACTCTCCCGCCCGTTTGGGAGCTTTGGTATAATCCCCATGGTCCTTTCAGGAACCCCAGCATCCACTTAGGACGATAGAGAAAATAAGAATTTACTTACCGATAATTCTATTTCTCGGAGTCCGTAGTGGATGCTGGGCGCCCATCCCAAGTGCGGATTATCTGCAATACTTGTACATAGTTATTGTTAACTAATTCGGGTTATTGTTAAGGAGCCATCTTTAAGAGGCCCTTTCTGTTGTCATACTGTTAACTGGGTTTAGATCACAAGTTGTACGGTGTGATTGGTGTGGCTGGTATGAGTCTTACCCGGGATTCAAAATGCCTCCCTTATTGTGTATGCTCGTCCGGGCACAGTACCTAACTGGAGTCTGGAGGAGGGTCATAGGGGGAGGAGCCAGTGCACACCACCTGACCTAGTAAAGCTTTACTTTTTTGTGCCCTGTCTCCTGCGGAGCCGCTATTCCCCATGGTCCTTTCAGGAACCCCAGCATCCACTACGGACTCCGAGAAATAGAATTATCGGTAAGTAAATTCTTATTTTTTTTAGAACTTTGTGCATTGAACAAAGTTTGTGTACATTGAGCCATCAAAAAACAAAGGTTTCACTATCTCACTCTCACTCAAAAAAGTCTGTATTTCCGAATATTTGGATATGGGATACTCAACCTGTAGTAATAATAATAAGAAGAATTTACTCACCGGTAATTCTATTTCTCGTAGTCCGTAGTGGATGCTGGGGACTCCGTAAGGACCATGGGGAATAGATGGCTCCGCAGGAGACTGGGCACATCTAAAGAAAGATTTAGGACTATCTGGTGTGCACTGGCTACTCCCCATATGACCCTCCTCCAAGCCTCGGTTAGGACACTGTGCCCAGAAGAGCTGACACAATAAGGAAGGATTTTGAATCACGGATAAGACTCATACCAGCCACACCAATCACACCGTATAACTCGTGATAGGAACCCCGGTTAACAGTATGATAACAACGGAGCCTCTGAACAGATGGCTCGCAATAACAACCCGATTTGTGTAACAATAACTATTTACAAGTATTGCAGACAATCCGCACTTGGGATGGGCGCCCAGCATCCACTACGGACTACGAGAAATAGATTTACCAGTGAGTAAAATCTTATTTTCTCTAACGTCCTAAGTGGATGCTGGGGACTCCGTAAGGACCATGGGGATTATACCAAAGCTCCCAAACAGGCGGGAGAGTGCGGATGACTCTGCAGCACCGAATGGGAAACTCCAGGTCCTCCTCAGCCAGGGTTTCAAATTTATAGAATTTTGCAAACGTGTTTGCCCCTGACCAAGTAGCAGCTCGGCAAAGTTGTAAAGCCGAGACCCCTCAGGCAGCCGCCCAAGATGAGCCCACCTTCCTCGTGGAATGGGCTTTTACAGATTTAGGCTGCGGTAGTCCCACCGCAGAATGCGCAAGCTGAATAGTGCTACAAATCCAGCGCGCGATAGTCTGCTTAGAAGCAGGAGCACCCAGCTTGTTGGGCGCATACAGGATAAACAGCGAGTCAGTTTTCCTGACTCCAGCCGTCCTGGAAACATAATCCCTAGTAGCCGCAGGCACCACAATAGGTTGGTTCAAGTGAAAAGCTGATACCACCTTCGGCAGAAACTGAGGACGAGTCCTCAACTCTGCCCTATCCATATGGAAAATCAGATAAGGGCTTTTACAGGACAAAGCCGCCAATTCTGACACACGCCTGGCCGAAGCCAGGGCCAACAGCATGACCACTTTCCACGTGAGATATTTCAAATCCACAGTCTTAAGTGGCTCAAACCAATGTGATTTCAGGAACTCCAAAACCACATTGAGATCCCAAGGTGCCACAGGGGAAACAAAAGGAGGCTGAATATGCAGAACTCCTTTGACAAAAGTCTGAACTTCAGGCAGTGAAGCCAGTTCTTTCTGGAAGAAAATCGACAGAGCCGAAATCTGGACCTTAAGGGACCCCAATTTGAGGCCCATCGTCACCCCTGCTTGCAGGAAATGCAGGAATCGACCCAGTTGAAATTCCTCCATTGGGGCCTTCCTGGCCTCACACCAAGCAACATATTTCCGCCAAATGCGGTGATAATGTTTTGCAGTGACATCCTTCCTGGCTTTGATCAGGGTAGGGATGACTTCCTCCGGAATGCCTTTTTCCTTCAGGATCCTGTGTTCAACCGCCATGCCGTCAAACGCAGCCGCGGTAAGTCTTGGAACGGGCAGGGCCCCTGCTGCAGCAGGTCCCGCCTGAGCGGTAGAGGCCATGGGTCCTCTGAAAGCATCTCTTGAAGTTCTGGGTACCAAGCTCTTCTTGGCCAATCCGGAACCACGAGTATAGTTTTCACTTCTCGCCTTCGTATTATTCGTAGTACCTTGGGAATGAGAGGCAGAGGAGGAAACACATAAACCGACTGGTACACCCACGGTGTTACTAGAGTGTCCACAGCGATCACCTGAGGGTCCCTTGACCTGGCGCAATATCTTTTTAGCTTTTTGTTGAGGCGGGACGCCATCATGTCCACCTGTGGTCTTTCCCAACGGTTTACCAACATTTGGAAGACTTCTGGATAAAGTCCCCATTCTCCCGGGTGGAGGTCGTGCCTGCTGAGGAAGTCTGCTTCCCAGTTGTCCACTCCCGGAATGAACACTGCTGTCAGTGCTAACACATGATTTTCCGCCCATCGGAGAATCCTTGTGGCTTCTGCCATTGCCCTCTTGCTTCTTGTGCCGCCCTGTCTGTTTACATGGGCGACCGCCGTGATGTTGTACCGGCTGGTTCTGAAGCAGGGGCCTTGCTTGGCTTAGGGCATTGTAAATGGCCCTTAGCTCCAGAATATTTATGTGAAGTGAAATCTCCTGATTTGACCACAGTCCTTGGAAATTTCTTCCCTGTGTGACTGCACCCCAGCCCCGAAGGCTGGCATCCGTGGTCACCAGGACCCAGTCCTGTATTCAGAATCTGCGGCCCTCTAGTAGATGAGCCCTCTGCAGCCACCACAGCAGCGACACCCTGGTCCTTGCCGACAGGGTTATCCGCTGCTGTATCAGGAGATGGGACCCGGACCATTTGTCCAACAGGTCCCACTGGAAAGTCCTTGCGTGGAACCTTCCGAATGGAATTGCTTCGTACGAAGCTACCATTTTTCCCAGGATTCGTGTGCATTGATGCACCAACACCTGTCCTGGTATTAGGAGGTTCCTGATGAGAGATGACAACTCCTCGGCCTTCTCCACTGGAAGAAACACTTTTTTCTGGTCTGTTTCCAGAATCATTCCCAGGAACAGAAGACGTGTCGTCGGGACCAGCTGTGACTTTGGAATATTGAAAATCCAGCCGTGCTGTTGCAGCACTTCCCGAGAAAGTGCTACCCCTACTACCAACTGTTCCTTGGACCTCGCCTTTATCAGGAGATCGTCCAAGTATGGGATAATTAAAACTCCCTTCTTGCGAAGGAGTATCATCCTTTCGGCCATTACCTTGGTAAAGACCCTCGGTGTCGTGGATCACCCAAACAGCAGCGTCTGGAACTGATAGTGACAGTCCTGTACCACAAATCTGAGGTACTCCCGGTGAGGAGGGTAAATGGGGACATGCAGGTAAACATCCTTGATGTCCAGGGAGACCATGTAATCCCCCTCGTCCAGGCTCGCAATAACCGCCCTGAGCGATTCCATCTTGAACTTGAATCTTTTGATATATGTGTTCAAGGATTTTAAATTTAAGATGGGTCTCACCGAACCGTCCGGTTTCGGTACCACAAACACTGTGGAATAGTAACCCTTGCCTTGTTGAGGAAGGGGTACTTGCTGTGAATACAGTTTTTGAATAGCCACCAACACTGCCTCCCTGGTAGAGGGAGTTGCCGGTAAGGCAGATTTTAGGAAACGGCGGGGGGGGGGGGGGACGTCTCGAATTCCAGCCTGTACCCCTGAGATACTACTTGAAGGACCCAGGGATCTACCTGTGAGAGAGCCCACTGTGCGCTGAAATTTCTGAGACGGGCCCCCACCGTACCCGGGTCCGCCTGAGCAGCCCCAGCGTCATGCTGTGGACTTACCGGAAGCAGGGGAGGACTTCTGCTCTTGGGAACTAGCTGTGTGCTGCAGCTTTTTCCCTCTACTTTTGCCTCTCGGCAGAAAGGATGAGCCTCTAGCCCTCTTGCTTTTCTGGGGCCGAAAGGACTGTACCTGATAATATGGTGCTTTCTTTTGCTGTGGGGTAGCCTGTGGCAAAAAAGTTGATTTCCCAGCAGTAGCTGTGGAAACAAGGTCTGAAAGACCATCCCCAAACAGTTCCACCCCCTTACAGGGCAAAACTTCCACATGCCGTTTCGAGTCGGCATCGCCTGACCATTGCCGAGTCCATAACTCCCTTCTGGCGGCAATGGACATAGCGCTTATTTTTGATGCCAGCCGGCAAATATCCCTCTGTGCATCACGCATGTATAAGATGGCGACTTTTATATGCTCTATTGTCAGCAAAATATTGTCCCTATCCATAGTATCAATATTATCCGACAGGGAATCCGACCACGCAGCAGCAGCACTGCACATCCATGCTGATGCAATAGCTGGTCTCAATATAATGCCCGTGTGTGTGTAAATAGCTTTTAGGGTAGTTTCCTGCTTTCTATCAGCAGGTTCCTTCAGGGCGGCCGTATCCGGAGACGGTAGTGCCACCTTTTTTGATAAATGTGTCAGCGCTTTATCTACCCTAGGGGGTGTTTCCCAACGTGACCTATCCTCTGGCGGGAAAGGGTACGCTGCCCATAACCGTTTAGAAATTATCAATTTCTTATCGGGGGAAGTCCACGCTTCCTCACACACCTCATTTAATTCTTCAGATGCAGGAAAAACTACAGGTAGTTTTTTCTCACCAAGCATAATACCCTTTTTTGTGGTACCTGGGGTATTATCAGAAATGTGTAATACATATTTCATTGCCTCAATCATGTAACGGGTGGACCTATTGGAGGGTACACTAGTCTCATCGACGTCGACACTGGAGTCGGTATCCGTGTCGACATCTGTGTCTGCCATTTGAGGTAGCGTGCATTTTAAAGCCCCTGATGACATTTCAGACGCTGTAACAGGCACAAGCTGAGTAGCCGGCTGTCCTATGTCGTCAACCTTTTGTGTAAGGAGTTGACACTTTTACGTAATTCCTTCCATAAGTCCAACCACACGGGTGTCGACCTCGCAGGGGGTGACATCACATTCACAGGCATTTGCTCCGCCTCCACATCATTTTCCTCTTCATACATGTCGACACAGCAGTACCGACACACAGCACACACACGGGGAATGCTCTGACAGAGGACAAGACCCCACAAAGCCCTTTGGGGAGACCGAGGGAGAGTATGCCAGCACACACCAGAGCGCTATATACCACAGGGATATCACTATACAGAGTGTTTTCCCTTATAGCTGCATATATATTTTATACTGCGCGTAAATTTGTGCCCCCCCTCTTTTTAACCCTTTCTGTAGTGCAGGACTGCAGGGGAGTGCTAGGGAGCGATCCTTCCAGCGGAGCTGTGAGGGAAAATGGCGCCAGTGTGCTGAGGGAGATGGCTCCGCCCCTTTCTCGGCGGGCTTTCTCCCGCTTTTTTAGTAATTCTGGTAGTGGTATTTTTACACCTATATAGCCCCTGGGGTTATATATGGTGTTAGTTTTGCCAGCCAAGGTGTAAATATTGCTGCTCAGGGCGCCCCCCCCCGGGCGCCTGCACCCATCAGTGACCGCAGTGTGTGGTGTGCATGAGGAGCAATGGCGCACAGCTGCAGTGCTGTGCGCTACCTTGGAGAAGACAGAAGTCTTCAGCCGCCAATTTTCCGGACCTTCTTGCTTCTGGCTCTGTAAGGGGGACGGCGCCGCGGCTTCGGGAACGGACGACGAGGTCGGGTCCTGTGTTCGATCCCTCTGGAGCTAATGGTGTCCAGTAGCCTAAGAAGCCCAAGCTGGCTGCAAGCAGGTAGGTTCGCTTCTTCTCCCCTTAGTCCCTCGATGCAGTGAGTCTGTTGCCAGTAGGTCTCACTGTAAAATAAAAAACCTAAACTATACTTTCTTTCTAGGAGCTCAGGAGAGCCCCTAGTGTGCAACCAGCTCGGCCGGGCACAGAAATCTAACTGAGGCTTGGAGGAGGGTCATAGGGGGAGGAGCCAGTGCACACCAGATAGTCCTAAATCTTTCTTTAGAGTGCCCAGTCTCCTGTGGAGCCGTCTATTCCCCATGGTCCTTATGGAGTTCCCAGCATCCACTAGGACATCAGAGAAAAAAAACCTAACAAATACTTTCTTTTCTAGGAAGCTCAGGAGAGCCCCTAGGGTGCATCCAGCTCTGGCTGGGCACAGATTCTAACTGAGGTCTGGAGGAGGGGCATAGGGGGAGGAGCCAGTGCACAACAGATATAGTACCTAATCTTTCTTTTAAGAGTGCCCAGTCTCCTGCGGAGCCAGTCTATTCCCCGTGGTCCTTACGAGTACCCAGCATCCACTAGGACGTCAGAGAAATACGTAATACAGTATATCTTTGTGAAAATCCTATATTAGATAACACCTGATGTACGCAAGTTGAGTGAAAGACACGAAATGGACACCACTCAGCTATCAAATGCACACACAGAAATAGACGTTATGGTAAGAACTTACCGTTGATAACGTGATTTCTCTTATGTCCACAGGTATCCACAGGATAACATTGGGATATGATTGAGTGACAGCGGAAATGGTACCAACACGGTCACAAGCATTTTTTGGCCTCCCTGGATGCATCTGGGCCTTCACCATATAGTCCCGCCCACTGACTCAGTCAAATCAGTCCTTTCCACAGCGATTTAGGCAGGAGCATCAGAGACCTGTTTAGGTGATAAGAACACACATGCACACCCTTCCATACAAGAAGGAAGAGGTTTAGTGTTTGTCTAGATCCTCAAATCAGGTGCGTCAGGGTGGGATCCCTGTGGATACCTGTGGACATAAGAAAAATCACGTTATCAACAGTAAGTTCTTACCATAACGTCTATTTCTCTGGTTGGGTCCACAGGATAACATAGGGATTCCCAAAGCCAATTCTAGTGGTGGGGACGCTCCTGATTACCCAGGAGGACCTTTCGCCCGAAGTCAGCGTCATGAGAGGCAAAAGTATCCAAGGCATAATGTCTAATGAATGTGTTTATGGAAAACCATGTGGCTGCCTTACATGTAAAACAAAATTTAAAAGATAATCCTAGACGGAAAATCGATACAGGCGCTTTAGAATTAAGACCACTCTATTGATAATTAATAAATGCTGCTCTCAATAGGTATTCTGCTATACCTGAGTACACAAATAAACTATAGATAACTATGATAGAGAGCGCAAACATACATAATAATAGTAAAAACAATTTATTATTATAGACAGCATTAAATTCAATTTGCTATACTCATATACAGCGGAGCTAGAGAGCCATAAGCCCATATAAGTAGACACTAGATCATATCAATTCGGATAAATATATTGATGTAATCCCTTTATTAACTCCTGTGATTATTGATCCAGTAAATGGGAAAAAGAAGAAGTTCCTTAATATCCAAGACAATTAATATTCAGCTGAATCCCTGTTATTATATGCAGTGCCTGTAGTGTTGTTAATTGCCTCCTTCGATGGTACAGGTAATCATGCAATGGTGCGCAATGATTCTCCAACCAAAAGATGATTTAGACTCCTTTACCAGCGTACTTATGAAACCCCTCTGCCGTTAATAGGGTATATTCTCACCATACATGCAGTTCTTATGTAGATTCTTAACGCCCGGACCACGTCCAGTGACCCTTCTCCCGCAGATAGTCCCGATACCTGAAAAGCTGAGACTACAATCTCTTCATTCAGGTGAAACTTTGACACCACCTTTGGAAGATAACCAGATCTCGTTCTGAGAACTGCTCTGTCTGGAAAAAAACGTAGGAAAGGAGACTTACACGATAACACTCCTAAATCTGACACTCTTCTGGCTGACGCCAATGCCAGTAGAAAAAGTACTTGAGCAGTTAGCCACTTAAGATCTGCTCTCTTAAGTGGTTCAAACGGAGGACCCTGGACGAATTTTAGAACTAAATTCAAATCCCAGGAAGCTGCAGGAGGAACAAATGGAGGTTGAATATGTACCATTCCCTGAAAGAAAGTACGTACATCTTGTGATTCAGCAATCTTTCGCTGAAACCATACAGTTACTGCTGATACTTGAACTCTCAAAGAAGCAACCTTCAAACCCTTATCCAACCCTGCTTGAAGGAAATCCAAAATTCTGGATACTTTAAAAGATCTTGGATTCAAATTTTTTCCAGTCCACCAATGAATATAGGCTTGCCAAATTCTATGATACACACGCGCTGAAGAAGGCTTTCTTGCTCTAAACATAGTCTGGATTATTTGTACCGAAAATCCTCTAGCTTTTAAAATAGAGGTTTCAACAGACACTCCGTCAAAGACAGGTGATCCAGATGACTGTAGCAACAAGGACCCTGCATTAACAGATCTGGACGTTGAGGGAGCAATATCAGTGCTTCCACGGACATTCTTAGCAGATATGTGTACCAATGTCCTCTTGGCCAAGCTGGAGCTATCAGAATTATCGCTCCCTTTGCTTGCTTTATTTTTCTCACTACTCTGGGTAACAGAGATATTGGAGGGAACAGATATGCCAGATGAAACTTCCATTCTACTGACAGTGCATCTACAAGGACCGCTCCTGGGTCCCTTGTTCTCGATCCGTACCTTGGAACTTTGTTGTTTAGACGAGACGCCATAAGGTCTATCTCTGGTAGACCCCATCTGTTCACTAGTGTCTGAAACACTTCTGGGTGTAATGCCCATTCGGTTTCCTGAATGGTGTGTCGACTGAGAAAACCCGTTTCCCAGTTCAGAACACCTGGGACAAACACCGCTGATAATGCTGGGAGATGGAGTTCTGCCAATCTTAGAATGGGAGTCACTTCCTCCATCAATCTTTTGCTGTGAGTTCCTCCTTGATGACTGAGGTACGCTACTGCTGTCACATTGTTTGAGCGGATCTGGACCGGTCTTCCTCGCAGACTGTCCTTTGCCTGAACTAAAGCCCTGTAAATGGTCTTATTTCTAACAGATTTATCGGCAGGCGACTTTCCCTTGCAGTCCATTTTCCCTGGAACCACAGGCTTCCAAGTACCGTACCCCAGCCTTGCAGGCTGGAATCTGTTGTCAGGACTTGCCACTCTTTTATCCAAAAGGGTCTCCCCTTGTTTAAATGGTCGATCTGTAGCCACTACGCTAGAGACCTTTTTACATTAACTGGAAACTGTATCATCTGCTTTATTATCGTCTGATGATTTCCGTTCCATTTGGTCAGAATAAGGTGCTTCAAGTGGTCTGGAGTGGAATTGCGCATATTCCACCATGTCGAAGGTTGATACCATCAGACCCAACAGTCGCATTGCTGCATGGACTGACATTGTCTGGGCTTGCAACGCTTCCTGAGCCATGACCTGCACAGTGACTATCTTTTTCTCTGGTAAGACACTTTCTGTAGGTCTGAATCCAATATGGCTCCCAAATGAACCATCCGCTGTGACGGATTCAGAGACGACTTCTCCCAATTTATGAGTCACCCATGTCTCTGTAGACAAAGTATCGTCTGTTGGAGATGGCTCAAAAGTAAATCTTGCGAATGTGCTAAGATTAACAGGTCGTCGAGGTATGGGAATATTCTTATCCCCTGTTTGCGCAGACAAGCTGCCATAACCACCATGATCTTGGTAAACACCCTGGGTGCTGTTGCTAGCCTGAAGGGCAGAGCTTGGAACTGAAAATGTTCCTGGAGGATGGCAAACATGAGGTAACACTGATGAGACAGTGTTATAGGCACATGTAGGTAAGCATCCCGTACACCCAGAGATACCATGTAATCTCCCGGTTCCATGGCCAACATTATGGAGCGCAACGTCTCCATGTGGAACTTCGGGATCCAAATGTATTTGTTTAACATTTTTAGATTGGGAATTGGTCGATATGACCCATTTGGCTTCTGGATCAGAAATAGATTGGAGTAAAACCCCTGTCCCCTTTGTGATGAGGTACTGGGACAATCACACCAGACTGCAGTAATTTTTGGACTGCTTCTTGCAGGGCATTGGCCTATACGAGACGGGCTGGTGCAAAAAAATCTTTGAGGAGGCTGCCTCCTGAATGGGAACCCATACCCCTGAGATACCACCTTCTGCACCCAAGCATCTGTTGTTGACTGTTGCCATATGTGTGCAAAATGAAGGAGTCGGCCCCCAACCCTGGAATCCTCCAGGCGGAGGCCCGTCTCTTCAGGCTGATGGCTTCTGTTCAGGCTTGGAAGCTGGCTTTTTGCCTGCCCACTGCTTCCTACCCCTGGTTTTGAACTGGGGTTGCTTAGACTCCTCTTTAGCTTTCGCCTTACTTTGCCAACGAAATGAGCAAAACTTTATACCCTTGGACTTAGGGTTATAAATAGCCGGAAATCTGACCTTCTTTGATTCAGCCTCTGATTCTAGGATACCAGAAAATGATTTCCCAAACAATATATTACCAACGAAAGGCAATGCTTCCAATTCTTTCTTGGATTCCGCATCTGCTTTCCAGGTACGTAGCCAAACTGCTCTGTGAGCGACTACTGTCAAGGCTGAAGCTTTAGAAGCAACTGTACCCATATCAATTGCTGCTTGTTCTAAGTATTGGGCAGATTGTCGCAAACGGCTTAAAAGGTACTCTTGCTCCGAAGTAGGAGAAGAGATGTCATTTCTAGTTCCTCTATCCATTCGCCCATTGCCTTTGCTACCCAGGCCGAAGCCATAGCAGGTCTTACCACTGCTCCTACTAGAGAAAATAAATTTAAAAAAAAAAACTATCTACCCTTCTGTCTGTGACATCATTTAGCGAGGTAGATGACAGTGGTAAAGCAGATTTATGCACAATCGCAGAACATGTGCATCTACTTTTGGAGGTACTTCTCTTTTCGAACAATCCGCAGCTGGAAATGGATAATAAGAATTCCATCTTTTCGGAATCTTATATTTCTTACTGGGCGTCGCCCAAGACTCATCCATCATTTCTGTCAGTTGGGAATTCAGTTTTCACTGATTTTGTTCGTTTAAACACAGGTGCTTTAGATGTTAACACTGTTTTAGCTGGCTCTTCCAAAGACAGAACAGCCTCCACAGCACCAATAAGTTCAGCTACATCCTCTGAACTAAAACTCTGCGACTGATCATCATACGGAGTATTTGAATATACTGTATCTGTTAGGCGCCGGGGTCCGCGATGTCCTCGCGGTCCGGCGCCTAGCAACTAGGGACGCCGAGCGTGCTAGCCGCCGGGTCCCTAGCAATGCTGGGACGCCGTGCGTGCGTAGCTACCGGCTCCCTAGCATTGCAGGGACGCCGGGTGCGATTAGCGGACGCCACAGGCGGACCGCGTTCCCCGTTGCAGGGTCAATTTAGTACACACACACACTGGTCTTCTGGGCATGCAGCAGGGCAGCTGCACAGCATTTAGGGCAATCAGACTGAACATTTGATTGGAGGACTCCTTGCTAAATACTTTCTCAGTGCTTCACACAGACGCCGGTAATAGCTTCCTGCATGCTGCTTAGGTTTGCTGAACGTCTGTTCCAGTCCTGCTGTGTCCGGTCATTCCTGTCCTCAGAGTCCCTGAACCTTGGAGTTCTCATCTCATTCCAAGAAGTCTTCTGGTCCCCTATTGTCCGCAACGGTCGCCAGAGAATCTCGTGTGGTGTTCGTGAGTTGCGGCTCTGCCGTGTGCTGCGGCTCAGCCTGCTTTATTTTGTATTCTGTTTTGGAGCATTTGCGGAGGGTTCCGCTTCCACAAGTCCTCTCCGGAACTCGGCGGTGTAGGGTAGGAGAGTGGACAAGTGGGTATTTTGGTTGTCCTTTTCCCTGGCGGTTTTTCCGCACATATTCTAGTTTTAAGTTAGCTTGTAGCCCCTGGCTTTGTTGCTGAGTTAGAGGGACCCTTGTTATCACCCTGTCTCGGATTTCCCTTTGTCTCTCATTAAGACCTGAGGGGGCATCGGAGTTGGGCAGACGTAATCCGCCCTTCAAACGCGGCTGCCATGGGCTCAAGCAACGATAGTCTCGCAAGGGATTTCTGACAGCACGGGCGAGACAACGGAGTTAGGGAGCCAGGGGCTATTTTCCATTCCCGCTCCCTTTCCCAGCATTACGTTCCAGTACTCAGTACCTTGTTATAAGATCTCCTCAGACCAGAGTGCTGGAATCATAACATTATTACCAGCCATACCAAAACTTAAAATTAAACGGGGTTTAATTTTTTCTCATTCTGTTTTTGTGAGAGTTTATCGGCCTCATGAATCCGACAGGTTTAGGGCCAAATCCCGGTCAGCTCTTCGTCAACCAGATTCAAGAACTTACTCAGATGGTTCAGGATCTTTCTCTTCGGGTGAGATCGCAGGAAGATCTTTTGCGAGCCTCCCCGAAGGTAGTCCCTGAACCAAAGATGCATTTGCCCGACCGTTTTTCTGGTGATATAAAATATTTTTTAAATTTTAAAGAATCCTGTAAACGTTATTTTCGTTTAAGACCTACATCCTCCCGTAATGAATCTCAGCGGGTTGGGATTATTATTTCTTTACTCCAGGGGGATCCTCAGACCTGGGCATTTGGTTTAAGAGCAGAGGATCCTGCATTGTTATCTGTAGACGCCTTTTTTAAGTCTTTAGGGCTCTTGTATGATGACCCAGATAGAGAGGCGTCCGCTGAGAGTCAGCTGTGCGCTCTCAAACAAGGTAGAAATCCTGCGGAGGTTTATTGTACCGAGTTTCGCCGTTGGTCGAACGACTGTGGCTGGAATGACCCGACCCTGCGCAGTCAGTTTCGCCTCGGTTTATCTGAATTTATTAAAGACAGTCTCCTCCAGTACCTCGCTCCCGAGACTCTCGATAAACTCATGGAGCTTGCTATAAAGATTGATCGTCGTCTCCGAGAGCGGAGGGCTGAAAGAGGAACATCTATAAGGTCTAGTCCTTGTGTATATTCCTTTCCAGAGGACGTCGAGGAGCCCATGCAGATGGGTCTCTCCCGGCTGTCTCCTGAGGAAAAAAACAGAAGACAAAATTCCGGTCTTTGTCTATACTGTGGTGGTAAGGGACATTTTGCTCGTAATTGCCCGAACAAGTCGGGAAACGCTTTGACCAGGTGAATTGTGAGGGGGTTCACTTAGGTCTGCAGCTTATCTCCTCGAACAACTCTCTTTTAGTCCCTGTTAAGGTTTCCTTTGGCAGCCTCAGTTCTTTGGTGTCGGCTTTTGTCGACAGTGGAGCTGCAGGAAACTTTATGGATTTAACTTGGGCTAAGGCCTTAGGCATCCCACAGTTACCATTAGATAGATGTATCACCATGCACGGCTTAGATGGGGGTCCACTTTCCAATGGAGTAATTACTCACCATACACCTCCAGTAGTACTTACAGTAGGAGCCTTACATTCCGAAGATATTGAATTCTACCTTACACATTGCCCGGCAGTTCCCATTGTTCTAGGTCACCCTTGGCTTGCCTTTCATAATCACACCATTGATTGGCGGTCCAGGGAGATTTCCCAATGGGGTACATTTTGTGCTAAGGAATGTATTTTGTATGCAGTCAGAGTTGCAGCAATCGTTCCAGAGCTCATTCCTGTGGAATACCAAGAGTTTGACGATGTCTTCTCGAAAGGCAATGTGGACATTCTGCCTCCCCATCGGCCTTATGATTGTGCAATTGAGCTAGTTCCAGGTGCCACTTTGCCTAAGGGGAGATTATATGCCTTGTCCGGGCCTGAAACTATGGCCATGAATAATTATATTCAGGAAAGCCTAAAGAAGGGATTTATTAGACCATCAAAATCTCCTTTAAGTGCAGGTTTTTTCTTTGTGTAGAAAAAAGATGGCTCGCTTAGACCATGCATTGATTTTAGGGCCCTGAATAAGATCTCCGTTAAAAACACCTATCCTTTGCCGTTAATTTCTGTACTTTTTGATCAGTTACGTTCTGCTGTGATTTTTTCTAAAATTGACCTTAGAGGAGCTTACAACCTCATCCGAATTAAATCTGGGGATGAGTGGAAGACGGCTTTCAGCACTCAGTCGGGTCACTACGAATACCTGGTGATGCCGTTCGGCCTGTCTAATGCTCCGGCAGTTTTTCAAGACCTCCTTAACGATGTTCTCCGTGACTTCCTAGGGAAATTCGTGGTCGTTTATTTAGACGACATCTTGCTTTATTCTGAATCAATGGAACAACATGTTACCCAGGTGCGTCTGGTTCTTCAAAAGTTACGTGAGAATCATTTATATGCCAAGCTGGAGAAGTGTGATTTTCACGTCACGGAAGTATCTTTTTTAGGGTACATAATTTCTCCTCAGGGATTTTCCATGGAACCAAAGAAGCTCCAGGCCATCCTTAATTGGGCGCAACCCACTAATTTAAAAGCAATTAGCGCTTTTTAGGGTTTGCGAATTATTATAGGAGGTTCATTCATTCTTTTTCTGACCTGGTTGCTCCCATAGTAGCTTTGACAAAAAAAAGGAGCGGATCATACCAACTGGTCGCATGAAGCTGAATTGTCCTTCCAGGCCTTGAAACAAGCCTTTGTCTTGGCTCCAGTCCTTAGACATCCTAATCCGGAATTGCCCTTTGTTGTGGAGGTTGATGCCTCAGAAGTTGGAGTGGGGGCTGTCCTTTCTCAAGAGGATCCGGAATCTCTGGAGTTACATCCTTGTTCCTTCATGTCCAGGAAATTCTCCTACGCTGAATCCAACTATGACGTTGGTAATCGGGAATTACTGGCAGTAAAATGGGCTTTCGAGGAATGGAGGCATTGGCTGGAGGGAGCTAGAGATACTATTTCAGTTTTTACTGACCATAAGAACCTGCAATATATTGAATCAGCTAAACGGCTTAATGCTCGGCAGGCACGTTGGGAATTATTTTTTACTCGTTTCAGGTTTATAATCACGTTCAGGCCTGGTTCCAAGAATACAAAAGCTGATGCCCTGTCACGTAGCTTTTTTCCGGTTCACAATAGCAATCCTGTTGTTACCCCCATACTTCCATCTTCGGTCATCCGGGCAGGCCTCACACAGGATTTATTTACCCAGTTAAACCAGCTTCAACACCAAGCTCCTAGACTTACTCCTGCTGGTCGTCTTTATGTCCCTGAATTTTTGAGAGCCACTGTTTTAACTGAATTTCATGACAACAAAGTCTCAGGGCATCCGGGAATCACTAAGACATTGGAGTTAGTCTCTCGCTCAGTGTGGTGGCCTAGTCTTTCTAAGGACGCTAAGGAATTAGTTCATTCATGTCAGGTTTGTGCACAGCATAAGGTTCCTCGTTCGTTGCCTATCGGGCAACTCATGCCTTTAGCTGTTCCTCTCAGGCCATGGTCTCATATTTCCATGGATTTTGTGGTTGACCTTCCCCTTTCAGCCGGATTCCGAGTAATTTGGGTGGTAGTGGACCGTTTTAGTAAAATGGCTCATTTTATTGCTCTTCCCCGATTGCCTTCTGCTCAAGGGTTGGCAGTTTTGTTCCTTCGCCATATGTTCAGGCTTCATGGGTTGCCCACTGATATTGTTTCTGATCGGGGTCCACAATTCATTGCACAATTCTGGAAATGTTTTTGTGCCTCATTGAAGATGAAACTGTCTTTAACATCTGGTTACCACCCACAGTCTAACGGGCAAACCGAACGAGTCAACCAGTCATTAAAACAATATTTACGTTTGTATTCAGCCAAACTCCAGAATGATTGGTCCGAGTTTCTCCCTTTGGCTGAATTTGCTTACAATAACTTGTCATTCTTCCACCAAAGAGTCTCCATTCTTTTCAGTTTTTGGTTTTCACCCCAGAGCCAATTCTTTTTTTCATCATTCTCCAGTCTCCTCGCTAACCTTGACCTCCCATCTCAGAGCAATTTGGAAAAAAGTGCACATTGCTCTCAGAAAAGCGGCCTTCCAAGAGAAGAAATTTTCTGACAGGCTCCGACGTCCTTGCACTTTAAAGGTGGGAGATAAGGTGTGGTTGTCAACTCGCAACATCAGGCTTCGACAATCCTCGGCTAGACTGGGACCCAAATTTATTGGACCGTTTCTTATTATTAAGAAGGTCAACCCAGTTGCCTTTCGGCTACGTCTACCAAGATCTCTCAAGATTAGAAATACTTTTCACTGTTCCCTGTTGAAACAATACGTTTCTTCCAGTAGATTTCCTCGGAGGATCTCTCAGGGTAGATCTCCAGTGGATGTACAGGGACAACAGGAGTTCTTGGTAGAGAAAGTTCTTGATTCCAAATTGTCCCGGGGTCGGCTTTATTTTTTAGTTCACTGGAAAGGCTATGGTCCGGAGGAAAGGTCTTGGGTCCTAGATAACGATCTTCATGCCCCTAGGCTCAAGAGGGCGTTTTTTTTCGGGAATTTCCTCAGAAACCTGGCTTTAGGGGTTCCTTGACCCCTCCTCAAGGGGGGGGGTACTGTTAGGCACCGGGGTCCGTGATGTCCTCGCGGCCCGGTGCCTAGCAACTAGGGACGCCAAGCGTGCTAGCTGCCGGGTCCCTAGCTACGCTGGGACGCCGTGCGCGTGTAGCCGCCGGCTCCCTAGCAACGCTGGGACGCCGTGCGCGCGTAGCCGCCGGCTCCCTAGTAACGCAGGGACGTCGGGCGCGATTTGCCGCCTGGACCCTAGCAACGGGGACGCCACGGGCGGACCGCGTTCCCCGTTGCAGGATCAATTTAGTACACACACACACACTGGTCTTCTGGGCGTGCAGCAGGGCAGCTGCACAGCATTTAGGGAAATCAGACTCTGAACATTTGATTGGAGGACTCCTTGCTAAATACTTTCTCAGTGCTTCACACAGACGCCGGTAATAGCTTCCTGCATGCTGCTTAGGTTTGCTGAACGTCTGTTCCAGTCCTGCTGTGTCCGGTCATTCCTGTCCTCAGAGTTCCTGTATCTTGGAGTTCTCATCTCATTCCAAGAAGTCTTCTGGTCCCCTATTGTCCGCAACGGTCGCCAGAGAATCTCGTGTGGAGTTCGTGAGTTGCGGCTCTGCCGTGTGCTGCGGCTCAGCCCGCTTTATTTTGTATTCTGTTTCGGAGCATTTGCGGAGGGTTCCGCTTCCACAAGTCCTCTCCGGAACTCGGCAGTGTAGGGTAGGAGAGTGGACAAGTGGGTATTTTGGTTGTCCTTTTCCCTGGCGGTTTTTCCGCACATATTCTAGTTTTAAGTTAGCTTGTAGCCCCTGGCCTGGTTGTTTAGTCAGAGGGCCCCTTGTTATCACCCTGTCTCGGATTTCCCTTTGTCTCCCATTTAGACCTGGTGGGGCATCGGAGTTGGGCAGACGTAATCCGCCCTTCAAATGCGGCTTCCATGGGCTCAAGCAACCATAGTCTCGCAAGGGATTTCTGACAGCACGGGCGAGACAACGGAGTTAGGGCACAGGGGCTATTTTCCATTCCCGCTCCCTTTTCCTGCATTGCGTTCCAGTGCTCAGGTCCTTGTTATAAGATCTCCTCAGACCAGAGTGCTGGAATCATAACAGTATCATCATCTGTTGTATCATCTTATGCAGTCTGCCACATAGACGCATCAGTCTTAGTCTTACCTGTCCCTTGGTTGCTTATATAGGCTACTGGAACCAAGCCGTCGGAAGGGAGCTGCATGTATGGGTTAATAGTGTAACCTAACCCTTGAGGTGCTGCTACCGGAGCTAACCTGTCCGCTGTAGAAGATAGAGTCTTTGCGACAATATTCCATGGTTGCTCTGTTGGTGGTTGAACCAACTCCTGTTTTTTACTTTGCTGAAAAGCAAAACAGTTCGCACACAAACCCTCATAAGTGACTAATTGATCCACATCAATTAACCCTGTCTTATAAGATAAGCATGTTAGGGCTGTAGGAGTGCTTGATAAATTCTCCTTGTCGCTCACAGACATGGTAATAATCTGTTAATGACTACACAATTTGTGACTGAAAATCACCCTATATGTAAGTATATAGAGGTGAGATCAATCTGACCACAGTGCACCTGATTTGAGGGTCAGAACAGGACTGACATTACACAGAAAAGTCAGCACACATACTAGCAGTCAGTCACATGTTAAGGCATTAGACATTGACATATGAGAATACAACCTCCATAACAACTTATACATAAGTAGGAAAATTGTACTTCTGTTTTTAACTGGTTATTTTCCAACATAACATGCAGAAAACACAGTAATATACAGGTCTCATATGCAATAGGTACTAAAAATTAACAATGCATACTAAGAAGTAGAAGGAATTTGTAGTACTGTATACCCTGCCTCTGTAGAGCGGGATACAGGGAGACTCACCACACTTCCATATCCAAACAAATGCGCTCGCAAGACGCTGAGTGGATTCAGACCCTACTGGTGTACACTGCCGCTCCTGATAACTGACACAGTCGCTGCTGCGGACACGGACGCTCTGCGACTTCCATGTGTATGCAGACGCTAAGGCCTGCGACTCAGTCTAGGCGGGATCTCTAGTGTACACAACCGCAGCGTCTAAGCTGCGACCGAGTACCCTCGTGGTAGCGTCTGAGCCGGAAGTGAGGTCATTCAATTCATGAAACGAGAGACGCGCGGAAACTGGTCATGAACTCGGAGGAGGGGCGGCCAGGAGAGCGTCTGAATCCCCCTGTTGACTCAAACCCTAAGGATCGCGGCCTCTACCTAGTCCTGGCGCCTATGATCCCTAGAGCGCAGCGCTGTCGCACTCAAGATGTTTGGCGCATCAACACACTATTTGTAGTCTCCACCAAAAGCAGTGTAGCTGTGTCCTGACCTCTCTAGTAAGAGGAAGTCCATAGACTTACCTTCTTCCCCATGCTCTGGCCACAGCCTGGTAACGTCTGCTGGACCTGCTAGAACATCAGACACAGACGCCGGTCCAGACAACACTGTACCGCGAAGGTAAGTGTTGTTGCGACCCAGTGGGGAGTTGTTGGAGCGACTCTTTCCAGTATGCGTTTAAGACGCTATTAACAAAAGTCGCTCAAAAAAAACATAGTAAGTCTATAAAAATTAAATAATAAAAGCTTGAGGCTGCTTTATTCACAGCAGCCCTGTGACCATGTGGCTTCCTGCCGCACCAAGCAAAAAACTGATTTGACTGAGTCAGTGGGCGGGACTATATGGTGAAGGCCCCGATGCATCCTGGGAGGCCAGAAAGATTGTGACCGTGTTGGTGCCATTTCCGCTGTCCCTCAACCATATCCCAATGTTATCCTGTGGATAATCCTGTGGACCCAGCCAGAGAAAGTCACAGTTTGTACAATTCAGAGGTTATTACTGACAATAATACTGCACTGGACTAGCTTATATTGCTAAATAGTCAATAGATATAACACTGCACAGTAAGAACTGGATGTATATCACAGGGTAATTGTACTATAAAACCCTGACTAAATGCACTCTTTCTTAACTATCATGGTCTAAAAAGGCAGGTACAATACTTAAGTGTCATGTAAAGTCACAGCGCTGACAACCAGGCGGCTTTACATAGGAGGATTTGCCCAAGCAGTCCCAGGAACAGTGAGCTGAGGAGTAATGGCGCCGCAGACACTGACAGGGAGTGAGGAAAAGACAGAGATGCAGCTCCAGGGCGGGAACACTTGCTGGAAATGGCGCCCTGGGGCTGGGGGAGGGGCTTCAGGTCTAAGTCTTATCCCCTCTGCTGGCAAAACCACCGGGTACTGTGGGCGATATAAAAACCAGTTTTAAGAGAAAACCTGACCTGCGCCCATGCCCTGGTGATCTAGTGGGATCGCCTGTATCCACAGTGTCCACCGCCAGCGCGCGCGGCCCGCCTCCCACTGACCGCACCGGATCGCGATAAAGTCAGGGTCCCGCAAGCGGGACCCACTTACCACCTCCCGAAGCGCAGCCACGCGATCCTGGAGAGCCCCAGCCGTGTGTGTCTAACATGAAGAAAACTGGAGCCTCCGCTGTAGGTACCCGGCAACCAGGGCTCGGGAGTGTACAGCACCGCTGGGGAGAGCTGGAGCTGCAGCAGTGAATGTTACAAGACATTTACCACCGCTGCTGCCCTTGAAGTCTTCACTTTTTACTTCAAAAAAGCTTTTCTCAGGGCTGCTTGGAGCAGCCCCGCTGTTAAGTGCCTGCTTACTGCAGCACCAACTTACAAAACTGAGCTCTGTGCAGGGAGGCGCGGTGATATAGGAGGCGGCGCTGTGCATACTGGGAACAGTCAAAGCTTTGAGCCTGTTGGTGCCTCGGATCAAGCGCCTACTCTACACCCCATTGTCCGATCCTTGTGGAGCCCTGTGTACCCCGCAGCTGAAATCCTGTTTTCTCATACATCCTAGAGGATGCTGGGGTCCACTTCATGACCATGGGGTTTATACCAAAGCTCCAGAACGGGCGGGAGAGTGCGGATGACCCTGCAGCATCGATTGACCGAACTTGAGGTCTTCATCGGCCAAGGTGTCAAACTTGTAGAATTTAGCAAATGTGTTTGACCCTGACCAAGTAGCTGCTCGACAAAGTTGCAATGCCGAGACAACCCGGGCAGCCGCCCAGGAGGAGCCCACCTTCCTAGTAGAATGGGCCTTCACTGACTTCGGTAACGGCAATCCAGCCGTAGAATGAGCTTGCTGAATCGTACCTCTGATCCAGCGTGCAATAGTCTGCTTGAAAGCAGGACACACAATTTTGTTGGGAGCATACAGGACAAAGACTCTGTTTTCCGTATTCTAGCTGTTCTAGCGACATAAATCTTCAAAGCCCTAACCACATCTAGATACTTTGACTCAGTGAATGTGTCAGGAATTACTGGCACCACAATAGGTTGGTTTATGTGGAAAGAAGAAAACACCTTTGGAAGAAAATGTTGACGAGTTCTCAACTCTGCCCTATCTTCATGGAAGATCAGGTAAGGGCTCTTGTAAGACAAAGCCCCGAACTCCGACACCCGCCTTGCGGATGCCAATGCCAAAAGCATCACCACTTTCAAAATTAGAAACTTCTACTCTATCTCTTGTAGAGGCTCAAACCAATCCGATTGAAGGAACTGCAACACCACATTAAGGTCCCATGGTGCCACTGGAGGCACAAATGGAGGCTGGATGTGCAGAACCCCTTTCATGAAGGTCTGAACCTCTGGAAGAGAGGCCAATTGTTTTTGGGAGAACACTGACAAGCCCGAAATCTGGACCTTGATTGATCACATTCGCAGGCCCGCCTCCACACCAGCCTGCAGAAAATGGAGAAAACGTCCCAAATGATACTCTTCCGTAGGAGCCTTCTTGGATTCACACCAAGATACATATTTTCTCCAAATACGGTGGTAATGTTTCAACGTTACTCCTTTCCTGGCCTGAATAAGAGTGGGGATGACTTCCTTGAGAATACCCTTTCGGGCTAGGATTCGCCGCTCAACAGCCATGCCGTCAAACGTAGCCGCGGTAAGTCTTGATACACGCACGGCCCCTGCTGTAACAGGTCCTCGCGAAGAGGTAGAGGATCTTCTATGAGCTACTCCTGAAAATCTGGGCACCAAGCCCTCCTTGGCCAGTCTGGGGCAATGAAGACTTCTAATGATCCTGAGCCCTTTTGGGATCAGCGGAAGTGGAGGGAAGACATACACTGACCGGAAAACCCACTGGGCCACTAGCGCATCCACCGCTAATGCTTGAGGTTCTCTCGACCTGGAACAATATCTCTGAAGCTTCTTGTTGAGACGAGATGCCATCATGTCTACTTGAGGAACTCCCCAAAGACTTGCCACCTCTGCGAAGACTTCTTGGTGGAGGCCCCACTCTCCTGGATGGAGATCATGTCTGCTGAGGAAGTCTGCTTCCCAGTTGTCTACTCCCAGAATGAAAATTGCTGACAGATCCTTTAGATGTCTTTCTGCCCAGAGGAGGATCTTCGTCATCTCTGCCATTGCCGCTCTGCTTTTCGTTACACCCTGCCTGTTTATGTACGCGACTGCTGTTACATTGTCCGACTGGATCTCCATGGGATGATCTTGAAGATGTACCGCTTGTTGAAAGCCGTTGTAAATGGCTCTCAATTCCAGCACGTTTATGTGAAGGCAGGCTTCCTGACTAGACCATTTCCCTTGGAAGCTTCCTCCCTGAGCGACAGCTCCCCAGCCTCGGAGACTTGCATCCGTGGTCACCAGGAGCCAGTCCTGAATCCCGAATCTGCGTACCTCCAGTAGGTGAGAGCTGTGTAACCACCACAGGAGTGAAATCCTAGCTTTTGACGACAGGATTATCTTTCGGTTCATGTGTAGGTGGGAACCCGACCATTTGTCCAACAGGTCCTACTGGAAAACTCTGACATGGAACCTGCCAAACTGTATGGCCTCGTAGGCCACCACCATTTTCCCCAACAACCGAATGCACTGATGGATCGACACACTTGTTTCGAAAGGGCTTTCTACGTAATCTATTGTACAGTCATACTAACCTACAGTTTCTTAGATCTTTAAATTGCGGATGTTATAGAGAATGAAAATACACAGACATTTTCACCAGAGAATTTTAGTATAATTTAATTTTTCTCCAGACGAAAGATCCGCTATAAATGGGAGATTAACTAGGCTTTTTTAGTGATCACCTGCTGCCCAGGGGCCTGACCGGATCGTTCCTCTAGCCAGGGGCAAAACCGGACCGTTCCTCCTGCCAGGGGCAAAACCGGACCCCATGCTCTAGCCCAGAGGCAAAACCGGAACGATCCTCTAGCCAGGGGCAAAACAGGACCGTTCCTCTAGCCAGGGGCAAAACAGGACCGTTCCTCTAGCCAGGGGCAAAACCGGATCGATGCTTTAGCCCAGGGGCAAAACCGGAACGATCCTCTAGCCCAGGGGCAAAACCGGACCGATCCTCTAGCCAAGGGACGTAACAGGACCGATCCTCTAGCCAAGGGACGTAACAGGACCGATCCTCTAGCCAAGGGGCGTAACCAGACCATTCTTCTATCAAGGTGTCTATCCCTCTCTACATGATCTCAACTCTGTATAACAGGGATTGTCTAGATAACTTCTCCAGGACATCTGTACAGAATACCACTCCCCATAATCAATCTGTTTGCTCATGAAGGATGAACTTTTCTATCTATGAGGTCTCTACTTGCAGACATACTAGCAATGAAGTACCTATATTAAGGAATGAAGACCATCCTGTCACATACACTTCCCATTACTCTGCTTTAGAAAATAAGAACTATTAAGAGGTTCCAATTCTTAATTAAAGCATGGTCCACTGAATCCAGTGACCTCCTATTATGCATTACTCATCCGTGTGCTGAAGACCAATGTCACGGCCTACTCGAAAAAGGAGACTCAGCTTGCCTTCTTATTGCCGAGACTCAACACCATGTTAGTTACAGAAAACAAATCCTACCTGACCTCAGTAACATGATACGAAGACTATCGGATTAATATGTGCTGATGGCTCCTGATGTATGAGATATACCAGAGAGTGTGGGGAGGAGACTGGTCAGATCTCTGGGCTAGTAACACACAGTGACATGATGTGAGGAGGAGAGCAGGAGTATAATAGGGGCTGATGGCTCCTGATGTATGAGATATACCAGAGAGTGTGGGGAGGAGACTGGTCAGATCTCTGGGCTGGTAACACACAGTGACATGATGTGAAGGGTGAGAGCAGGAGTATAATAGGGGCTGATGGCTCCTGATGTATGAGATACACCAGAGAGTGTGGGGAGGAGATTGGTCAGATCTCTGGGCTGGTAACACAGTGACATTATGTGAAGGGGAGAGTAGGAGTATAATAGGGGTTGAAGGCTCCTGATGTATGAGATACACCAAAGAGTGTGGGGAGGAGACTGTTCAGATCTCTGGGCTGGTAACACAGTGACATGATGTGAAGGGGAGAGCAGGAGTATAATAGGGGCTTAAGTCTTCTGATGTATGAGATACACCAGAGAGTGTGGGGAGGAGACTGGTCAGATCTCTGGGCTGGTAACACACATACATGATGTGAGGCGGAGAGCTGGAGTATAATAGGGGCTGATGGCCACTGATGTACAATACACCCCAGAGAGTGTGGGGAGGAGACTGGTCAGATATCTGGGCTGGTAACACACAGTGACATGATGTGAAGAGGATAGCAGGAGTATAATAGGGGCTGATGGCTCCTGATGTATGAGATATGCCAGAGAGTGTGGGGAGGAGATTGGTCAGATCTCTGGGCTGGTAACACAGTGACATGATGTGAAGAGGATAGCAGGAGTATAATAGGGGTTGAAGGCTCCTGATGTATGAGATACACCAAAGAGTGTGGGGAGGAGACTGTTCAGATCTCTGGGCTGGTAACACAGTGACATGATGTGAGGGGGAGGCAGGAGTATAATAGGGGCTGATGGCCACTGATGTACAATACACCCCAGAGAGTGTGGGGAGGAGACTGGTCAGATCTCTGGGCTGGTAACACAGTGACATCATGTGAGGGTGAGAGCAGGAGTATAATAGGGGCTGATGTCTCCTGATGTATGATACACCAGAGAGTGTGGGGAGGAGACTGGTCAGATCTCTGGGCTGGTAACACACAGTGACATGATGTGAGGCGGAGAGCTGGAGTATAATAGGGGCTGATGGCCACTGATGTACAATACACCCCAGAGAGTGTGGGGAGGACACTGGTCAGATATCTGGGCTGGTAACACACAGTGACATGATGTGAGGAGGAGAGCAGGAGTATAATAGGGGCTGATGGTTCCTGATGTATGAGATACACCAGAGAGTGTGGGGAGGAGACTGGTCAGATCTCTGGGCTGGTAACACACAGTGACATCATGTGAGGGTGAGAGCAGGAGTATAATAGGGGCTGATGTCTCCTGATGTATAAGATACACCAGAGAGTGTGGGAAGGAGACTGGTCAGATCTCTGGGCTGGTAACACACAGTGACATGATGTGAGGAGGAGAGCAGGAGTACAATAGAGGCTGATATCTCCTGATGTATGAGATACACCAGAGAGTGTGGGGAGGAGACTGGTCAGATCTCTGGGCTCGTAACACACAGTGACATGATGTGAGGGGGAGAGCAGGAGTATAATAGAGGCTGATGGCTCCTTATGTATGAGATACACCAGAGAGTGTGGGGAGGAGACTGGTCAGATCTCTGGGCTGGTAACACACAGTGACATGATGTGAGGGGAGAGCAGGAGTATAATAGAGGTGATGGCTCCTGACTCCACACTGGGAAAAAACAAATTCCTCATTAGTTTTTACTGACAGAGGAGGGTGTAGGATAAGAGATTGCTGTAGTGACTGAGGAAGGAGAATATGTGACACTTTCCTGTAATAAGTGTTTATTACTCACCTGTGCTGATATCTGTAGGGATTTCCTCCTCCTTAGACTGCTGATCACCCCTCACATACGTCTCTTCTTCTCCCTCTGTATCTTCTACCTTTATATCAGTAACATACGTCTCCTCTTCTCCCTCTGTATCTTCTGCCGTTATATCAGTCACATACGTCTCTTCTTCTCCCTCTATATCTTCTGCCTTTATATCAGTCACATACGTCTCTTCTTCTCCCTCTGTATCTTCTGCCTTCATATCAGTCACATACCTCTCTTCTTCTCCATCTATATCTTCTGCCTTTATATCAGTCACATACGTCTCTTCTTCTCCCTCTGTATCTTCTGCCTTTATATCAGTCACATACGTCTCTTCTTCTCCATCTATATCTTCTGCCTTTATATCAGTCACATACGTCTCTTCTTCTCCCTCTGTATCTTCTGCCTTTATATCAGTCACATACGTCTCTTCTTCTCCCTCTATATTTTCTGTCTCTCTATCAATCCCACCTACCTGATCCTCCTGTGGGATCCTGTGATTCTCCTCTGTACAATCCTGGGAATACAGAGGACGGGGACATCTCTCTGGGGTATCTCTGTTACTGGGTCCTTCTGTAGGAGACACATAGTGACTGAGTACAGTGTATATATGTGATTATCAGATGATGTGTGTATATAGGGGCCCCCATACCTGCTCTCCCTTGTACAAAACATGACAGTCTCCTCTTACCCAGTGATGTGAGGGGCCGGTGATTCTCCATCATCAAGTCCTTGTACAGACCCCTGTGTTCATCTATATACTCCCCCTCCTGCATGGAGACATAGACAGTGACATCATGACACCTTATAGGAACCTGACACACACAGTGATACAGTCATCACCCAGACACATCCCCTGGTGTTACTGTATAATGTCCCATTCCCAGCAGTCACCTCTCCAGTCATCAACCAGACACGTCCCCTGATGTTACTGTATAATGTCTCTGTTAGGCGCCGGGGTCCGCTCGGCCGTGCGGCCCGGCGCCTAGCAACCAGGGACGCCGGGCGCGTTCAGCCGCCGGCTCCCTGGCAACGCTGAGACGCCGGGCGCACGGAGCCGCCTCTGGCCTTAGCAACGGGGACGCCACGTGCAGCCGCGTTCCCCAATGCTGGGTCTATCCTCATTGCCCTGATTATGTGCTGGCCGTGCAGCATGCAAGCTGCACGGCATTTCTTTTGATTGTCCTGTCTGGATCCTGATTGGAGGATGCCTGAATAAAGGCATCCTCAGGACTTCCTACAGACGCCGGTGATAGTTTCCTGTTTGCCTTGTCTGCTGCAGAGAGTTCCCAGTCCCGGTCTATTCGGTTGTTCCTGTCCTCAGAGATCCTGTACTCGGAAGTTACCATCTGTTCCTGGAGTCTGACCGAGCACCTTTAACATCTGGTGGTGTTCGTGAGTCGCGGCGCAGCCGTGTGTTGCGGCTTGTCCGCTACTGTTTATTATTTTGTTTATATTGTGTTCTGGAGTTTTGCGGAGGATTCCGCTTCCACAGATCCACTCTGGTGTCCAGCGGTGCCGGATAGGAGTGTCGGATCAGTGGATCTTTGGTTGTCCTTTTCCCTGGCGGCTAGTCCGCACATACCTTTTGGTTTAGTTAGTCAGCTTGTAACCCCTGGCCGTGTTGCTTAGTCAGAGGGCCCCTTGTTATCACCCTGTCTCGGACTTCCCCTTGTCTCCCATTAAGACCTGCGGGGGCATCGGGGTTGGGCAGACATAATCCGCCCTTCGAACGCGGCTGCCATGGGCTCAAGCAACCATAGTCTCGCAGGGGATTTCTGATAACACGGGCGAGACAACGGAGTTAGGGCGCCAGGGGTTACTAGGCCTTCCAGCTCCCACAACCAGCTTATTTTCCTGAACTCGGATCCCTGTCATAAGATCTCCTCCGGTCTGGAGTTCAGGAATCATAACATTATCACCGGCCAGACAAAAGAAAAAATTTGAACAAGAGTTAATTTTTTCACTTATTCAGTTGGGAGAATTTTGTCGGCCTCATGAATCCCACCGGGGTTGGGCCAAATCCTGGCCAGTTTCTAGTTAGTCAGATTCAGGAACTTACTCAGATGGTTCAGGATCTGTCCCTCCGGGTGAGCTCACAGGAAGATCTGTTACGGACCTCCCCGAGGGTCGTCCCTGAACCAAAAATGCATCTGCCTGACCGTTTTTCTGGGGATAGAAAGCAGTTTTTTAATTTTAAAGAATCTTGCAAACTGTATTTTTGTTTAAGACCAGTTACCTCAGGTACAGAGGCTCAGCGGGTTGGGATTATTATTTCTCTGCTCCAGGGGGATCCTCAGACCTGGGCTTTTGGTTTAAAGACAGACGATCCGGCCTTATCGTCTGTAGACGCCTTTTTAAAATCTTTAGGGCTATTGTATGACGACCCTGATAGAGAGGCATCCGCAGAAAGTCAGTTGCGTACTCTTAGACAGGGTAGGAATCCCGCAGAGAATTATTGTACGGAGTTTCGCCGTTGGTCGAACGACTGTGGCTGGAATGACCCAGCCCTGCGCAGTCAGTTTCGCCTCGGCTTATCTGAATCTATAAAAGACAGTCTCCTCCAGTATCCCGCTCCTGCGACCCTCGATAACCTCATGGAGCTCTCTATTAAGATAGATCGTCGGCTCAGAGAGCGGAGGGCTGAAAAAGGGGCATCTGTCGGGTCCTCTTCCTGGGTTCCTTCCATTCCTGTAGACATAGAGGAGCCTATGCAGATAGGTCTCTCCAAATTGTCTCCGGAAGAAAGAACCAGGAGGCAAAATTCTGGTCTGTGTTTATACTGCGGAGGTAAGGGACATTTTGCCCGTAGTTGTCCAAACAAGTAGGGAAACTTCCTGACCAAGTGAATTGTGAGGGGGTTCACTTTGGTCTGCAGCTCATCTCCTCAAATAATTCACTGTTGGTTCCTGTTAAAGTTTCCTATGGCAGCCTCTGTTCCTCGGTCTCTGCTTTTGTGGACAGTGGAGCTGCAGGAAACTTTATGGATTTAACATGGGCCAAGGCCTTAGGTATTCCTCAGCTAACCTTGAATAGGTGTATCACCATGCATGGTTTAGACGGGAGTCCCTTGTCCAATGGGGTTATTTCTCTATGTACACCTCCAGTTTTGCTCTCGGTGGGAGCTTTGCATTCTGAAAAGATTGAGTTTTTCCTTACCCATTGTCCAGCAGTTCCTGTGGTTCTGGGTCACCCTTGGCTGGCCTTTCATAATCCCATCATAGATTGGCAGTCCGGGGAGATCCTACAATGGGGTACCATCTGTGATAAAGAATGTATTACGCTTCCTATCCGAGTAGCTGCCGCCGGTTCCGCACATATTCCTGGGGAATACCAGGATTTTGTTGATGTGTTTTCCAAGGGCAATGCAGATATTTTGCCTCCCCATAGGCCTTATGATTGTACCATTGAGTTAATTCCTGGTGCCACGTTGCCTAAAGGAAGGTTATATGCATTATCTGGTCCTGAGACTGTGGCCATGAATGAGTATGTGAAAGAAAGCCTTGGGAAAGGGTTTATCAGGCCATCTAAATCCCCTTTAAGTGCAGGGTTCTTCTTCATAGAGAAGAAGGACGGTTCACTCAGACCCTGCATTGACTTTAGAGCTCTGAATAAAATCTCAGTAAAGAATACTTACCCTCTGCCGCTGATCTCTGTCATCTTTGATCAGCTACGTTCGGCTGTTATTTTCTCTAAAATTGATCTGAGAGGAGCATATAACCTCATCAGAATCAAGTCAGGGGATGAGTGGAAAACGGCATTTAGTACTCAGTCAGGCCACTATGAGTATCTGGTCATGCCATTCGGCCTATCTAACGCTCCGGCAGTTTTCCAGGATCTCATTAATGATGTGCTCCGTGAGTTTCTGGGAAGATTCGTTGTGGTCTATTTAGACGATATTTTGATATATTCTGACTCCGTGGAACAGCATGTTACCCAGGTGCGCCAGGTGCTAAAGAAATTACGTGAAAATCACTTATATGCCAAGCTGAAAAAGTGTGAATTTCATGTCACAGAAGTATCCTTTTTAGGGTACATTATTTCCCCTCGGGGATTCCGAATGGAACCAAAAAAGCTCCAGGCCATCCTTAGTTGGGCGCAACCCACCAATTTAAAAGCAATTCAGCGCTTTTTAGGGTTTGCAAACTACTATAGAAGATTTATTCACTCTTTCTCTGACCTAGTTGCTCCTATTGTGGCACTTACTAAGAAGGGAGCAGATCCTACCAATTGGTCATGTGAAGCTGAGTTATCTTTTCAGGCCTTAAAACAAGCCTTTGTCTCAGCCCCTGTCCTTAGACATCCCAACCCAGAATTACCTTTCATTGTTGAGGTTGATGCCTCGGAGGTTGGAGTAGGGGCTATCCTGTCTCAGAAGGATCCAGATTCCCTTGAGTTACATCCTTGTGCCTTTATGTCCAGGAAATTCTCATCTGCAGAATCCAACTACGACGTTGGTAACCGGGAATTGCTGGCTATTAAATGGGCTTTCGAGGAGTGGAGACATTGGCTTGAAGGAGCGACCCATACCATTTCAGTTTTGACTGATCACAAAAATCTTCAATACATTGAATCGGCTAAACGACTGAATGCCCGACAGGCTCGTTGGGCTTTATTTTTTACTCGTTTCAAATTCATTATCACCTTCAGACCAGGTTCCAAAAATACCAAGGCAGATGCCCTGTCACGCAGTTTCCTTCCGGTTCAAGACAACAGTCCTGTTACTCCCATACTTCCGTCCTCAGTCATTCAGGCAGGTCTCACACAGGATGTATTTTCCCAATTAAAGCTGCTGCAACATCAAGCTCCTGGAAATACTCCTGCTGGTCGTCTTTTTGTCCCTGAATTTTTGAGAGCAACTGTCTTGGCAGAGTTTCATGATAACAAAGTTGCCGGGCATCCTGGAATCGCCAAGACTTTAGAATTAGTATCTCGCTCAGTATGGTGGCCTGGTCTTTCCAAAGACACTAAAGAGTTTGTTTTTTCGTGTCAGGTCTGTGCACAGCATAAAATTCCTCGTTCTTTGCCTATTGGTCAACTTATGCCCTTGAATGTTCCCCTTAGGCCATGGTCGCATATCTCCATGGATTTTGTGGTGGACCTCCCTCTGTCAGCAGGATGCCGAGTCATATGGGTGGTAGTGGACCGTTTTAGCAAAATGGCCCATTTCATTGCTCTTCCCCGTTTGCCATCTGCCCAGGGATTGGCAGTCTTGTTCCTCCGTCATGTTTTCAGACTCCATGGGTTACCCACCGATATTGTTTCTGACAGGGGTCCACAATTCATTGCGCAATTTTGGAAATCTTTTTGTGCTTCGTTAAAGATGAAATTATCATTAACCTCCGGCTATCATCCACAATCCAATGGACAGACTGAGCGAGTTAACCAATCTCTAAAACAATATTTGCGTTTGTACTCGGCCAAACTCCAAAATGACTGGTCTGAGTTTCTTCCATTGGCGGAGTTTGCTTATAATAATGCCTGTCATTCCTCCACCAATGTGTCTCCATTTTTTGCAGTTTTTGGTTTCCACCCCAGAGCCAATTCATTTTTTCAACATTCCTCTGTCTCCTCTCTGGCCCTGACCTCTCATCTTAAACTTATTTGGAAAAAAGTGCACCTGGCTCTCAGAAAAGCAGCTTTCCGGGAAAAGAAATTTTCTGACAGGCTCCGGCGGCCGTGCACTTTTAAAGTAGGAGACAGGGTGTGGTTGTCGACTCGCAACATCAAACTTCGACAAACTTCAGCCAGATTGGGTCCTAGATTTATTGGACCATTTCTCATTATCAAAAAAGTCAATCCAGTTGCTTTCCGGTTACGTTTACCAAAAACTTTACGGATCGGAAATACCTTCCATTGCTCATTGCTTAAACCATATGTTTCGTCCAGCAGATTTCCTCGTAAAAAATCTCAGGGGAGATCACCAGTTAATGTACAGGGTCAGCAAGAATTCTTGGTTGAGAAGGTTCTCGATTCCAAGTTGTCCCGGGGTCGGCTTTATTTTTTGGTGCATTGGAGAGGTTATGGGCCAGAGGAAAGGTCGTGGGTCCTGGATGAAGACCTTCATGCCCCGAAGCTAAAAAAGGCATTTTTTCGTGAATTTCCTCGGAAACCTGGCTTTAGGGGTTCCTTGACCCCTCCTCAAGGGGGGGGGTACTGTTAGGCGCCGGGGTCCGCTCGGCCGTGCGGCCCGGCGCCTAGCAACCAGGGACGCCGGGCGCGTTCAGCCGCCGGCTCCCTGGCAACGCTGAGACGCCGGGCGCACGGAGCCGCCTCTGGCCTTAGCAACGGGGACGCCACGTGCAGCCGCGTTCCCCGTTGCTGGGTCTATCTTCATTACCCTGATTATGTGCTGGCCGTGCAGCATGCAAGCTGCACGGCATTTCTTCTGATTGTCCTGTCTGGATCTTGATTGGAGGGTGCCTGAATAAAGGCATCCTCAGGACTTCTTACAGACGCCGGTGATAGTTTCCTGTTTGCCTTGTCTGCTGCAGAGAGTTTCCAGTCCCGGTCTATTCGGTTGTTCCAGTCCTCAGAGATCCTGTACTCGGAAGTTACCATCTGTTCCTGGAGTCTGACCGAGCACCTTTAACATCTGGTGGTGTTCGTGAGTCGCGGCGTAGCCGTGTGTTGCGGCTTGTCCGCTACTGTTTATTATTTAGTTTAAATTGTGTTCTGGAGTTTTGCGGAGGATTCCGCTTCCACAGATCCACTCTGGTGTCCAGCGGTGCCGGATAGGAGTGTCGGATCAGTGGATCTTTGGTTGTCCTTTTCCCTGGCGGCTAGTCCGCACATACCTTTTAGTTAGCTTGTAACCCCTGGCCTGGTTGCTTAGTCAGAGGGCCCCTTGTTATCACCCTGTCTCGGACTTCCCCTTGTCTCCCATTAAGACCTGCGGGGGCATCGGGGTTGGGCAGACATAATCCGCCCTTCGAACGCGGCTGCCATGGGCTCAAGCAACCATAGTCTCGCAGGGGATTTCTGATAACACGGGCGAGACAACGGAGTTAGGGCGCCAGGGGTTACTAGGCTTTCCAGCTCCCACAACCAGCTTATTTTCCTGAACTCAGATCTCTGCCATAAGATATACTCCGGTCTGGAGTTCAGGAATCATAACATTCTGTATATGGAACGTATGGTTTAACTAGATCTGACTCCTGTCATTCTCACCAGTAATAATGTTACTTATACATTTCCCCTTCTGTATATGGAACATATGGTGTAAGTAGATCTGACTCCTGTCATTATCACAAGTAATAATGGGGCAGATGTATTAACTTGGAAACGGCATAAGGAAGTGAAACACCAGTGATATGTGCAAGGTGATAAAGGCACCAGCCAATCAGCTCCAATATGTAAATTAACAGTTAGGATCTGATTGGCTGGTGTGCTTATCACCTTGCACATATCACTGGTTTATCACTTCCTTATGCCGTCTCCAGGTTAATACATCTGCCCCAATGTTACTTATACTTTTCCCCTTCTGTATATGTAATGTATGGTGTAACTAGATCTGACTCCTGTCATTCTCACCGGTAATAATGTTACTTATACATTTCCCCTTCTGTATATGTAACGTATGGTGTAACTAGATCTGACTCCTGTCATTCTCACAAGTAATAATGGTACTTATACATTTCCCCTTCTGTATATGTAACGCATGGTGTAACTAGATCTGACTCCTGTCATTCTCACCGGTAATAATGTTACTTATACATTTCCTCTTCTGTATATGTAACGTATGGTGTAACTAGATCTGACTCCTGTCATGCTCACCAGTAATAATGTTACTTATACATTTCCCCTTCTGTATATGTAACGTATGGTGTAACTAGATCTGACTCCTCTCATTATCACCAGTAATAATGTTACTTATACATTTCCCCTTTGTATATGGAACATATGGTGTAACTAGATCTGACTCCTGTCATTCTCACCAGTAATAATGTTACTTATACATTACCCCTTCTGTATATGCAACGTATGGTGTAACTAGATCTGATTCCTGTCATTCTCACCGGTTGTTATGAGCCACGGCTGTGGCTCATTCCTGTTTTGCAGTTTTGTTCTGTATTTCATGTTATACTTCTATTTATGTTCCCCGTGGGTGTCATGGGGTGCTCGGAGCTCACCCTTAAGGAGGGGATACTGTTATGAACCACAGGTAGTGGTTCATTCCTATTTTATGTTTATTTAGTTGTCTTGCATGCCAGGATTTCCCATTGCTCTGTTTTGGATTACTCTTGTCTGCTGCCGCTGGTGAGTCCGTGCAATTGCAGCTTGTTCCCATGTGTTCAGCCTCATCTGGCTGCTGATTGCATCTTGTCAGCTTAGTTATGCAACAGGCCAGCTGCACTAGATAATTAATTAGGCCTCTCTGTTATATGCTGGCTCACTGCAGTTAGCAGATGCTGGTGATATTCCTTGGTTTGCAGTCTGCTTGAAGTTTGAGCTGGTTCCTGTCAGTCCCTGTGTTGATTCCTGTGTCAGTCCCTGAGTTGATTCCTGTGTCAGTCCCTGTGTCTGATTCCGTGTCCTATCCTGAGTTCCAGTGGCTTTGCCTGTCCCTGGTCAAGTCTTCTAGCTTCCTGTTTGCTGTATCTGTTGCAGAGAGTGTTTCCAGTCCTGCTCTATCCGGTCGTTCCTGTCCTCAGTGGTCCTGTACTCGGAAGTTGTCATCTGTTCCTGGAGTCCTGACCGAGCACCTTTAACATCCTGTGGTGTTCGTGAGTCGCGGCGTAGCCGTGTGTTGCGGCTTGACCGCTTACTATTTATTATTTGTTATATTTAGTCTCGGAGCTTTTGCGGAGGATTCCGCTCCCACAAATCCACTCTGGTATCCAGCGGTGCTGGGTAGGAGTAACGGATTAGTGGATTTTGGTTGTCCTTTTCCCTGGCGGTTTGTCCGCACATACTTTTGGTTTAAGTTAGTTAGCTTGTAGCCCCTGGCCTGGTTGCTTAGTCAGAGGGCCCCTTGTTATCACCCTGTCTCGGATTTCCCTTTGTCTCCCATTAAGACCTGAGGGGGCATCGGAGTTGGGCAGACATAATCCGCCCTTCAAACGCGGCTGCCATGGGCTCAAGCAACCATAGTCTCGCAGGGGATTTCTGATAACACGGGCGAGACAACGGAGTTAGGGCGCCAGGGGCTATTCCCTTTCCATTCCCCTTTCCCAGCATTACGTCCTGGTGCTCTGGACTCGCTTCATAACATCTCCCTTGTTCTGAGCACCAGGAACCTAACACCGGTAATAATGTTACTTATACATTTCCCCTTTGTATATGGAACATATGGTGTAACTAGATCTGACTCCTGTCATTCTCACCAGTAATAATGTTACTTTTACATTTCTCCTTCTGTATATGTAACGTATGGTGTAACTAGATCTGACTCCTGTCATTCTCACCAGTAATAATGTTACTTATACATTTCCCCTTCTGTATATGGAACGTATGGTGTAACTAGATCTGACTCCTGTCATTCTCACCAGTAATAATGTTACTTTTACATTTCTCCTTCTGTATATGTAACGTATGGTGTAACTAGATCTGACTCCTGTCATTCTCACCAGTAATAATGTTACTTATACATTTCCCCTTCTGTATATGGAACATATGGTGTAACTAGATCTGACTCCTGTCATTCTCACCAGTAATAATGTTACTTATACATTTCCCCTTCTGTATATGTAACGTATGGTGTAACTAGATCTGACTTCTGTCATTCTCACCAGTAATAATGTTACTTATACATTTCCCCTTCTATATATGTAACGTATGGTGTAACTAGATCTGACTCCTGTCATTCTCACCAGTAATAATGTTACTTATATATTTCCCCTTCTGTATATGTAACGTATGGTGTAACTAGATCTGACTCCTGTCATTCTCACCAGTAATAATGTTACTTATACATTTCCCCTTCTGTATATGTAATGTATGGTGTAACTAGATCTGACTTCTGTCATTCTCACCAGTAATAATGTTACTTATACATTTCCCCTTCTGTATATGTAACGTATGGTGTAACTAGATCTGACTTCTGTCATTCTCACCAGTAATAATGTTACTTATACATTTCCCCTTCTTTATATGTAACGTATGGTGTAACTAGATCTGACTCCTGTCATTCTCTCTGGTAATAATGTTACTTATACATTTCCCCTTCTGTATATGGAACGTATGGTGTAACTAGATCTGACTCCTGTCATTCTCACCAGGAATAATGTTACTTATAAATTTCCCCTTCTGTATATGTAACGTATGGTGTAACTAGATCTGACTCCTGTCATTCTCACCAGTAATAATGTTATTTATACATTTCCCCTTCTGTATATGTAACATATGGTGTAACTAGATCTGACTCCTGTCATTCTCACCAGTAATAATGTTACTTATACATTTACCCTTCTGTATATGTAACGTATGGTGTAACTAGATCTGACTCCTGTCATTCTCACCAGTAATAATGATACTTATACATTTCCCCTTCTGTATATGTAACGTATGGTGTAACTAGATCTGACTCCTGTCACTCTCACCAGTAATAATGTTACTTATACATTTCCCCTTCTGTATATGTAACGTATGGTGTAACTAGATCTGACTCCTGTCATTCTCACCAGTAATAATGTTATTTATACATTTCCCCTTCTGTATATGTAACGTATGGTGTAACTAGATCTGACTCCTGTCACTCTCACCAGTAATAATGTTACTTATACATTTCCCCTTCTGTATATGTAACGTATGGTGTAACTAGATCTGACTCCCGTCATTCTCACCAGTAATAATGTTACTTATACATTTCCCTTCTGTATATGTAACGTATGGTGTAACTAGATCTGACTCCTGTCATTCTCACCAGTAATAATGTTACTTATACATTTCCCCTTCTGTATATGTAACGTATGGTGTAACTAGATCTGACTCCTGTCACTCTCACCAGTAATAATGTTACTTATACATTTCGCCTTCTGTATATGTAACGTATGGTGTAACTAGATCTGACTTCTGTCACTCTCACCAGTAATAATGTTACTTATACATTTCCCCTTCTGTATATGTAACGTATGGTGTAACTAGATCTGACTCCTGTCACTCTCACCAGTAATAATGTTACTTATACATTTCCCCTTCTGTATATGTAACGTATGGTGTAACTAGATCTGACTCCTGTCATTCTCACCAGTAATAATGTTACTTATACATTTCCCCTTCTGTATATGTGACGTATGGTGTAACTAGATCTGACTCCTGTCATTCTCACCAGTAATAATGTTACTTATACATTTCCTCTTCTGTATATGTAACGTATGGTGTAACTAGATCTGACTCCTTTCATTCTCTCTGGTAATAATGTTACTTATACATTTCCCCTTCTGTATATGGAACGTAAGGTCTAACTAGATCTGACTCCTGTCATTCTCACCAGGAATAATGTTACTTATAAATTTCCCCTTCTGTATATGTAACGTATGGTGTAACTAGATCTGACTCCTGTCATTCTCACCAGTAATAATGTTATTTATACATTTCCCCTTCTGTATATGTAACGTATGGTGTAACTAGATCTGACTCCTGTCATTCTCACCAGTAATAATGTTATTTATATATTTCCCCTTCTGTATATGTAACGTATGGTGTAACTAGATCTGACTCCTGTCACTTTCACCAGTAATCATGGGGCAGATGTATTAACCTAGAGAAGGCATAAGGAAGTGATAAACCAGTGATATGTGCAAGGTGATAAACCCACCAGCCAATCAGATCCTAACTGTTAATTTACATAATGGAGCTGATTGGCTGGTACCTTTATCACCTTGCACATATCACTGGTTTATCACTTCCTTATGCCTTCTCCAGGTTAATACATCTGCCCCAATGTTACTTATACATTTCCCCTTCTGTATATGTAACGTATGGTATAACTAGATCTGACTCCTGTCATTCTCACCAGTAATAATGTTACTTATACATTTCCCCTTCTGTATATAGTAACATAGTATCTGAGGTTGAAAAAAGACAATTGTCCATCGAGTTCAACCTATTTGTGGTCTCCTATGCATGATGATTTGACTAAAATTTCTGACTGATGCTGCTGTCAGCCGTTGCATTTTATCCCTATTTATAGTAACTATAATGCATGACTATGCACCATACCCCTGGATATCCTTATCCATTAGGAATTTATCTAACCCATTCTTAAAGGTGTTGACAGATTCCGCCATTACAACTCCTTCAGGCAGGGAATTCCAAACACGTATTGTCCTTACCGTGAAAAAGCCTTTACGCCGTATTGTGCGGAATCTCCTCTAACCTGAGCGAGTGTCCACGAGTCCTCTGTGTTGATCTGACCAAAAACAGGTCCCGTGCAAGCTCTGTGTATTGTCCCCTTATATATTTGTAGATGTTGATCATATCCCCTCTTAGTCTCCGCTTTTCCAATGTAAACATGCCTAGTCTTTCAAGCCTTTCCTTGTATTCCATCGTCTCCATGCCCTTAATTAGTTTGGTCGCCCTCCTCTGAACCTTTTCTAGCTCCAGGATATCTTTTTTGTAGTGCGGTGCCCAGAATTGTACACAGTATTCAAGGTGTGGCCTCACTAGTGATTTATATAACGGGAGTATAATACTCTCGTCCCTAGCATCAATACCCCGTTTTATGCATGCTAATATTTTATTAGGGGGGTCGTGGCTTGGCTGGCAACCTGAGAAGAAGTGCAGCACCTCAGCTCTCCCTAAACGGCACACATAAAGCCTCCTTATCCCCTATTTCAGCACCCCTATCAAGCCAAAAAATACCCCATAAGCTTGCCTGACCCTGCTGCCGACATCTGGGGAGCCCGCGGAGTCGGGGAGCGCTTTTAAGCGCTCCTGCGGATTGCGGCCTACCTCCCCAAATGGAAGCCAGGGCCTGGAGTAGAACGGAAGCCGGACGAACCCGCCCGGCGCACACGGGCACCCCGCTGAGACCGGGCCTCCTTCCCTCCCTGCATCCATCGGGACCAGCTCACAGAACCCAGTGAAGGACCCTACCTGCAGCGGTGAGTCTGCTCCATAGCCGGAGTCAGCCCCGCGATCGTCACGCCGACTGCCCACACTGAACCGCTGCCTCCCGCCCGCAGCTCCGAGACACGGAGACCTCACCCGCCCAAACCGCCCGGCTGCCGGATCACCTTCCGGGGGAGACGCGTCACCCTCTCCTGTCACATGCCGCGCGGACCACGGGACCCGCTGCAACCCCAGACACTTGCCCTAACTGGGGATCGCTGCCTCGCGCCCCGCCGGACGCGCGACAGCACACTCTCCCCTCACCATCTCACCCCCATCTAGCTGCTAAAGGGGTTTAACCACACCTCTGCTTCCGCGGTCGGACTTTTAGAGCTGGAAGAGACCCCCACCTCCTTCCTACAGGCTACGGCCTAGCTCTCTTCCAGAGTCCAGGGACTCCCCTTGGACACATTGCCCGGCAGACACCAGGGTTCATTAAACCACTGGCTCCATAACAAAACCCAAGCCAAGGGCTCCCCCTAGTGGTTAACCTGAGGTAATTTGCTGGTGGAAAATATCTCAGCTTATATAAAAGATACTAAATGGTCCCACCTCGATATCTCAGAGCCTGCGACGTTATAAGAAATGCACCTGAGATAACTGCCGCGGCCATCGATGCCGTAATGTGCTGCTGAAGCCAACCCACGGGGAGCCATACCGCTGAAGGCACTTACCTGCTAAACATGTGATCATATGCCATCTCGTCAACTCGACACAGGGAAATCAAGCTACTCAAGCGATGCCCAAGAATAAGAAATCTTCTCAGAAGACAGGCAAACCGACTCTCCGGGGGAACATGTCGCAATCTGCAATGAGGCCCTTTCTACAACCTACCTCTCCCGCTCCAACTGATAACCCCCCTGCAGCAACACCCCCATCTCTTTCACCAGCCCATCACCCATCTCCCCAAAGCGCGGATGCACCGCAAGCGCTTTCATCGGGTAGCAAGGATCTGCAAGACATATTGGCCTACATGAAGACCCTACCCACTAAACAAGATTTACAAGATACGGTGAGACGTGAGCTAGCTGCCATGAGACAGGACATTACACACATATCTGAACGGGTATCGAGCCTGGAAGATCACCAAACCTCCTCAGATACATTTTTGCAATCACTGACGACTGTTATCGAAACCCAATCATCGGAGATCCGCTCCCTACAGCTGCGGTTGACAGATTTGGACAACAGGGGGAGACGAAACAATATCCGCGTACGGGGCCTACTGGAAGAGATCCCTCCAACGGGGCTGATCGACGCCCTTACGAAGATCTTCAACGAGATCCTGGGCAACGACCCCAATGATAACATCACATTCGTCAGGGCGCATCGTGCCCTGAAACCAAGGGGCCTCTCCGCGGATAGACCACGCGATGTCATATGCAGGTTGCATTATTTCTCCCAAAAAGAGGATATCATGCGCAAAGTCCGCCAACTTGATGGGGTGGACTTCAACAGCTCTGTGATACAAATTTACCAAGACTTGTCCTGGCACACACTGCAACAACGAAAAGCTCTTAAACCCCTGACGGAAGAATTCCGCAAACGTCAGTTGAAATACCGGTGGGGCTTCCCCTTCAGCCTACAGGTCTCCTCATCTGGAAAAACCCTTACTCTCAACTCCTACTCGGACCTCCCAGAGTTCTGCACGGGACTTGGCATACCAAAACCCGACCTACGCGATTGGGACTTCCCTATTCCAGAGCTACCATCCTTCCAACCCCTGAACCTGGGACCGCCTTGGCAGGTGGTGCGAAGAGGTGGAGGAAAGGGCGCCAACAGTCCTTCCCCCAACAAGGAATCACCTGTCTCCTGAACGGTTAATCTAGACCCTCTGTTTGTCCAAGTCCTACTTTGAATGTCATTACAGGTTACAAAGTATTACTGTTCATAGATTACAACGCAATCCCATTACTACTGAAGAACCTCCACGTGACTTCCGACTGTAACAGAGGATCCGGCCTCACTTCCCCCACATGTTTCGGGTCATTGATTATTGTTACTATTCTTTGTTCAATTAATACGAGATTTACTACAGTTTTTATTATTTGAAGATTTCCTCTTGTTGACGAGGTATAAGGTTTATAGTTTATTATATACACTCAGTTCGGCTTATGTAAGTATTTTGCTTAATACGATGTCTTCTCTCATTTTCCTTATGCCTTCGGCGGTGGCTCCCTTGCTCGCCCCGCACCCGCCCCTGGCTGTTTAGTCTTTTGGATACCCAACCCTTAGACGGAATGGTTATCCCAATGCGGGTTTTTTCTGACTGTTTTTTGAATGTTCTCATTGATCTTTTTTTTTTCATGCTCTGTCCCCCTTTTCTTCTTTCCTATCCCTCTTTCTTCCCTTTCCCTGACCATTCTGGACTCAACGCATTCCACCATAACACTTATCCCCCATGACGTCCGCAGGCAAAATTAAAGTCGCCTCAATCAATGCGAAGGGTCTCAATGTACCGGAGAAAAGATCATCCCTTTTGAGGTCCCTATGGGCTGATAGAGTAGATGTTGCAATGGTCCAGGAGACACATTTTAAAATTTCAGCTAAGAACCCCCTTTGACTAACTACCGTTATCCTCAGGCTTATTACAATAACAACCCAGACTCTAAATCAAAGGGTGTGGCGATAGTGTTCTCCAGGACCCTCCAGCTGTCAGATGTGTCAGTCCATAAACTGGTCCCGGGCCGTCTTCTGATGGTGCGTTGTAAAATAGGCTCCTGTCCATACACATTTATTGCAATTTACGCCCCAAACAAGGATCAGGTCCCATTCTTCCGCAATGCACTCTCCCGAATTGAACCACTCCTTTCAGGTGTGACCGTTCTCGGAGGAGACCTGAATTGGATAATGGATCCATCACTGGACTCATCTTCCAACGCCCCCCCGGACCTCACAGCGCCAATACCGACAGGTTAGACGACTGTTCCATGACCTCCAAATGGCCGACTCCTGGCGGGTTCTTCACCCCTCAACTAGAGACTACTCCTTCTACTCCCCTCCACACAAAGTATATTCCCGCCTCGATTATTTATTTCTAGATCACAGACATCTCCCCTTATTGATAGACTCCTACATAGGCCCGATAACCTGGTCCGATCATGCCCCTGTATACTTGACGCTCTCGACCCCGCAGACGACCCCAGGCCAATGGACCTGGCGTCTCAATGAATCACTGTTGCAAGACCAGTATTGCAGGGACGAAATAGAAAAGGCCCTGACTGAATTCTTCTCCATAAATGACACAGAAGATATCTCAAAAATCACCCTATGGGAAGCACATAAATGCACCATACGATGCAAACTCATACAGTTGGGGACATTTGTGAAGAAACAGAAGTCAGCACTACTCACCAAACTATTAGACCAACTACACCACCTTGAGTCCCTACACAAATCGACCCTTTCGGAGTCTGATTACCTAACTCTTCTAGATACACGGGCCCAAATAAAGAAAACCCTTACTAATAGTATCCAACTATCCGTCCGAAAATGTAACTCTAAATACTACCAGTGGGGTAACAAACCTGGACGCCTTTTGGCCCAAGCCCTCAAGGCCCAGCGTGCCTCCCTGTTTATCAACAATGTAAAAGATCTTGGGAACATCCTCCGATTCAAAACCCCAGAAATTGCGGCAAGCTTCAAACAGTACTACTCCCTATTATATAATCTAGAAAATCGACCGGATAATGCCGCCTCTCCGTGCGATTTAGCACAGGCAAAGGCGTACCTAGAAAAGGTGTCCTACCCCATCCTGTACCTTTCGGACAGAGAGGCTTTGGAACTACCTTTCACCCAACAAGAACTGGAGAATGCCCTGGCCATGACCCCGACTGGTAAGAGCCCAGGACCAGATGGCTTCACTCTCACCTATTATAAACAATTCAGGGACCTCACATCCCCTTATCTCCTCCAGGCCTTTAATTCAATTTCCGCAAACACCCACTTCTCCAACCAATCCTTGGAGGCGCATATCTCCGTGCTGCCTAAGCCTGGCAAGGACCCCTCGGTGTGCTCCAGCTACAGACCCATATCGCTCCTAAACGTTGATGTTAAGCTCTTTGCGAAATTAATGGCAAACAGACTGAATACATTCCTGCCCTCCTTGATCCATAGCGACCAGGTGGGGTTCGTCCCGGGCCGCGAGGCCAAAGATAATACCACTAAGGTATTGAGCTTGATTCATATCGCGTCCCGGGGCAGCCAGCCCACAGTGTTATTGTCCACTGACGCCGAAAAGACTTTTGATCGAGTTGGCTGGGGCTTTATGAGGTCTGTGCTGGAGCATATTGGACTGGGTCCCCAGATGTTTAACAGGATAATGAGCCTCTATAGATTCCCTACAGCACGGGTACGAGTAAACGGATCATTGTCTGATCCTTTCCCCATAGGTAATGGGACACGACAAGGATGCCCACTATCCCCTCTACTATTTGTTCTCTGTATCGAAGCTTTCGCTAGAGCCATTAGGGCCAATGACGGTATTACGGGCTTGACGATTGGAGATACAGAACACAAACTTTCCCTATTCGGATGACCTGCTAGCCACAATAACGCACCCGACCTCCTCCCTTCCCCACTTTATGCGAGAGCTCTCCCACTTTGGTTCACTCTCCAACTTTAAAATCAACATGTCCAAATCATGCGCCTTGAATATCTCCTCTCCCCCCGAAACCGTAGCCAAACTTAAAAGTTCCTTCCCCTTTAATTGGAACACTTCTCATCTGTCTTACCTAGGAATACAGTTGCCAAATTACCTATCTCACTTATATACCTTAAACTTTACCCCCCTCCTTAGAACACTCAGGGCTGACTATAGCAGATGGTACCTCAAACCACTCTCTTGGCTGGGAAGGGTGAACGTTGTAAAGATGAATACCCTCCCCAAACTACTCTACAAATTGCAGACCCTTCCCATACAGATTCTGGACTCCTGGTTCAGATCCATCCAACTGTTAATACAACAATTTATCTGGTCACGGAGAAGACCAAGAATAAGCCGATCCATTATGATCCGCTCTACCCGAAACGGTGGTTTCCAATTGCCTGACATCAGAGGCTACTATTGGGCAATAATGCTCAATAGGGTTCTGGACTGGACGAGGAGTCGGGAAACTAAGCAATGGGTGGATATTGAGGGGCTATATATGCAACAATTTTCAGAGATCTTTCCCTGGCTCCCGTCCCTGCCTAAACCCTCTTCCCCCCACCCAACCATCACGGCGACCCTATCGTTTTGGAAAAAGGCGCGCCGCTGGCCCTTCCTCTCTTCCGATTTTGGCCCATTGACCTCTTTTTTAGCAAACCCCGACTTTCAGCCCGGTTTGACTCCCTCTCACTTCCGCGAATGGGCCCTCGAGGGCCTCTTTAGAGTGGGTCAGATGACCACCTCCACAGGAGTCAAGCAATTCTCAGACATACGGTTAAAATGGGAAGTTCCACAACGTGACTTTTGGAAGTACCTACAGCTCAGACACTTTTTGCATTCAGAGCATAGGTATCTCCGAGCCTCACGCTAGCTAACACAGTTTGAGAGGATGTGTGTCGCCACATGCCCCCCCCAGCATGCTATTTCTTCACTTTATAAATGACTACAGACCCCAAACGCCCAGACACCCGTACCCTTTAAACTGGCCTGGGAAAGAGACCTCGGGATCTCCCTGACAGATAAAGACTGGCAGACGATATTTCTCAAATCCCACAAAAGCTCAGTCTGCATACAAGTCAGGGAAACCCAATACAAGCTCTTAATGAGATGGTACAGGCATCCCTCTCTCCTCCACTTCAAGTATCCTGGAGTGACGGACAGATGCTGGAGATGTCTCGGCGCTACAGGCACCTTGATGCATATCTGGTGGGACTGTCCCCTACTAAAACTATTCTGGAAGGATATTATATCCACTTCCCAAGGTATACTTCATACACCTGTCCCCACAGACCCAGCCTTCTGGCTACTCTCCCATTCCTCTATCTCTCTGGCTCAACATAACACGTTGTTGCTCCGGCACCTGTCTAATGCAGCGAGGGCGATCATCCCCACACTATGGAGATCACAACTCCCACCCACTAGGAAACTATGGTTTAACAGAATCAACCATTACATGAATATGGAAAACATTCTCTTGGTCTCCAGAGATAAACTATCGGAGTTCATGACCATGTGGATGCCCTGGATAGAGTATGTGTCCTCTAAGGACTACAAGGACTATGTCTATGCTGCCAAATGATCTCAACGCACAATTGATCGGACGAATAGTCTGCACCCCACCCCCCTCCACAACTCAACTGTCCCTCCCCTAGTTTGGTCACACTCTGTTTTCTCTCTACTATTCCTCCCGTTTCTCCCCTCTCCTATCTCTATAGTTTCTATACAATGCCATTAGAGATTGCAATTAAAATATAGTATGAATGGAGGACGAAGGGATACCAGACGAATGCCATGTAAACATTTACTTATGCTAATGCCTATACTAACCCCCCAGCAATGGGGATGTTATGCCTCTCTACCCTTCAAGGCAATGATGTATTAGACCTTCGTTTGTGCCCTGAGGACTTTCTCCCTCATCTGTCAAAATGTGATGCAATCTTTATACTGCTATGTTGTACTTAAATAAAAACAGATTATACAAAAAAAAATATTTTATTAGCCTTCTTTGCTGCAGTCCTACTTTGGGTACTACTGCTTAGCTTGCTATCTATGACCTAAGTCCTTTTCCAGTACAGAATCCCCTAATTTTACCCCATTTAGTAGGTAGGTGTAATTTTTGTTCTTGTTACCACAGTGCATTACCTTACACTTGTCTGTGTTGAAGCGCATTCTCCATTTGGCTGCCCATGCTTCTAGTTTAACTAAGTCGTTCTGAAGAGACTCGGCATCCTACTCTGTATTTATAGCCTTACACAATTTGGTATCATCTGCAAAAATTGACACCATGCTCTCTAGACTTTCTGTTAGGTCGTTAATGAAAATATTGAATAATAGCGGTCCTAATACTGAGCCTTGCGGCACACCACTTAGCACTTCAGTCCAAGTTGAAAAAGATCCATTAACCACAACGCGCTGCTCCCTATTATCTAACCAGTTTTTGACCCAAGTGCATATTGTGCTTTCTAGCCTTGATTCTTGTAGCTTGTATATAAGTCTCATGTGTGGTACAGTATCGAACGCTTTGGCAAAGTCTAAAAAGATTACATTCACGTCTTTACCCTGATCTAGGTTTGCGCTTACTGTTTCATAAAAGCCAAGTAAGTTGGTTTGACAGGATCTGTCCTTCATAAACCCATGTTGATTCCTTTTAATGACCTTATTGACTTCAAGGAACTTCTGAATACTATCTCTTAGAATACCTTCCAATACTTTCCCCACTATAGATGTAAGACTAACTGGACTATAATTACCTGGTTCAGCTTTACTTCCCTTTTTGAATATAGGCACTACTTCCGCTATACGCCAGTCTTTGGGAACCATACCTGATATAACTGAATCCTTAAAGATCAAAGATAGCGGTTTTGCCAGTTCAGAGTGAAGCCCCATTAGAACCCTTGGGTGAATACCATCGGGCCCTGGTAATTTATTAATCTTTAAATGTTACATTTAAAGATGAATAAACATTAATTAATAAACATTAATAAACATATTTAACATATGGTGTAACTAGATCTGACTCCTGTCATTCTCACCGGTAATAATGTTACTTATACATTTCCCCTTCTGTATATGTAACGTATGGTGTAACTAGATCTGACTCCTGTCATTCTCACCGGTAATAATGTTACTTATACATTTCCCCTTCTGTATATATAACGTATGGTGTAACTAGATCTGACTCCTGCCATTCTCACCAGTAATAATGTTACTTATACATTTCCCCTTCTGTATATGTAACGTATGGTGTAACTAGATCTGACTCCTGTCATTATCACCAGTAATAATGTTACTTATACATTTCCCCTTCTGTATATGTAACGTATGGTGTAACTAGATCTGACTCCTGTCATTCTCACCTGTAATACTGTTACTTATACATTTCCCCTTCTGTATATGTAACGTATGGTGTAACTAGATCTGACTCCTGTCATTCTCACCAGTAATAATGTTACTTATATATTTCCCCTTCTGTATATGTAACGTATGGTGTAACTAGATCTGACTCCTGTCATTCTCACCAGTAATAATGTTACTTATACATTTCCCCTTCTGTATATGTAACGTATGGTGTAACTAGATCTGACTCCTGTCATTCTCACCAGTAATAATGTTACTTATATATTTCCCTTTCTGTATATGTAACATATGATGTATCTAGATCTGACTCCTGTCATTCTCGCCAGTAATAATGTTACTTATACATTTCCCCTTCTGTATATGTAACGTATGGTGTAACTAGATCTGACTCCTGTCATTCTCACCAGTAATAATGTTAATTATACATTTCCCCTTCTGTATATGTGACGTATGGTGTAACTAGATCTGACTCCTGTCATTCTCACCAGTAATAATGTTACTTATACATTTCCCCTTCTGTATATGTAACGTATGGTGTAACTATATCTGACTCCTGTCATTCTCACCAGTAATAATGTTAATTATACATTTCCCCTTCTGTATATGTGACGTATGGTGTAACTAGATCTGACTCCTGTCATTCTCACCAGTAATAATGTTACTTATACATTTCCCCTTCTGTATATGTAACGTATTGTGTAACTAGATCTGACTCCTGTCATTCTCACCGGTAATAATGTTACTTATACATTCCCCTTCTGTATATGTAACGTATGGTGTAACTAGATCTGACTCCTGTCATTCTCACCAGTAATAATGTTACTTATACATTTCCCCTTCTGTATATGGAACGTATGGTGTAGCTAGATCTGACTCCTGTCATTCTCACCAGTAATAATGTTACTTATACATTTCCCCTTCTGTATATAGTAACATAGTATCTGAGGTTGAAAAAAGACAATTGTCCATCGAGTTCAACCTATTTGTGGTGTCCTATGCATGATGATTTGACTAAAATTTCTGACTGATGCTGCTGTCAGCCGTTGCATTTTATCCCTATTTATAGTAACTATAATGCATGACTATGCACCATACCCCTGGATATCCTTATCCATTAGGAATTTATCTAACCCATTCTTAAAGGTGTTGACAGATTCCGCCATTACAACTCCTTCAGGCAGGGAATTCCAAACACGTATTGTCCTTAACGTGAAAAAGCCTTTAGGCCGTATTGTGCGGAATTTCTTCTCCTCTAACCTAAGCAAGTTTCCACGAGTCCTGTGTTGATCTAACCAAAAACAGGTCCCGCGCAAGCTCTGCGTATTGTCCCCTTATATATTTGTAGATGTTGATCATATCCTCTTAGACTCCGCTTTTCCAGTGTAAACATGCCTAGTCTTTCAAGCATTTCCTTGTATTCCATCGTCTCCATGCCCTTAATTAGTTTGGTCGCCCTCCTCTGTACCTTTTCAAGCTCCAGGATATCTTTTTTGTAGTATGGTGCCCAGAATTGTACACAGTATTCAAGGTGTGGCCTCACTAGTGATTTATATAACGGGAGTATAATACTCTCGTTCCTAGCATCAATACCCCGTTTTATGCATGCTAATATTTTATTAGCCTTCTTTGCTGCAGTCCCACTTTGGGTACTACTGCTTAGTTTGCTATCTATGAGGACACCTAAGTCCTTTTCCAGTACAGAATCCCCTAATTTTACCCCATTTAGTAGGTAGGTGTAATTTTTGTTCTTGTTACCACAGTGCATTACCTTACACTTGTCTGTGTTGAAGCGCATTCTCCATTTGGTTGCCCATGCTTCTAATTTAACTAAGTCGTTCTGAAGAGACTCGGCATCCTCCTCTGTACTTATAGCCTTACACAATTTGGTATCATCTGCAAAAATTGACACCATGCTCTCTAGACCTTCTTTTAGGTCGTTAATGAAAATATTGAATAGCGGTCCTAATACTGAGCCTTGCGGCACACCACTTAGCACTTCAGTCCAAGTTGAAAAAGATCCATTAACCACAACACGCTGCTCCCTATTATCTAACCAGTTTTTGACCCAAGTGCATATTGTGCTTCCTAGCCCTGATTCTTGTAGCTTGTAGATAAGTCTCATGTGTGGTACAGTATCGAACGCTTTGGCAAAGTCTAAAAAGATTACATTCACGTCTTTACACTGATCTAGGTTTGCGCTTACTGTTTCATAAAAGCCAAGTAAGTTGGTTTGACAGGATCTGTCCTTCATAAACCCATGTTGATTCCTTTTAATGACCTTATTGACTTCAAGGAACTTCTGTGTACTATCTCTTAGAATACCTTCCAATACTTTCCCCACTATAGATGTAAGACTAACTGGTCTATAATTACCTGGTTCAGCTTTACTTCCCTTTTTGAGTATAGGCACTACTTCCGCTATACGTCAGTCTTTGGGAACCATACCTGATATAACTGAATCCTTAAAGATCAAAGATAGCGGTTTTGCCAGTTCAGAGTGAAGCTCCATTAGAACCCTTGGGTGAATACAATCGGTCCCTGGTGATTTATTAATCTTTAAATGTTACATTTAAAGATGAATAAACATTAATTAATAAACATTAATAAACATATTTAACATATGGTGTAACTAGATCTGATTCCTGTCATTCTCACCGGTAATAATGTTACTTATACATTTCCCCTTCTGTATATGTAACGTATGGTGTAACTAGATCTGACTCCTGCCATTCTCACCAGTAAAAATGATACTTATACATTTCCCTTCTGTATATGTGACGTATGGTGTAACTAGATCAGACTCCTGTCATTCTTACCAGTAATAATGTTACTTATACATTTCCCTTCTGTATATGTGACGTATGGTGTAACTAGATCTGACTTCTGTCATTCTCACCAGTAATAATGTTACTTATACATTTCCCCTTCTGTATATGTAACGTATGGTGTAACTAGATGTGACTCCAGTCATTCTCACCAGTAATAACGTTACTTATACATTTCCCCTTCTCTATATGGAACATGTGGTGTAACTAGATCTGACTCCTGTCATTCTCACCAGTAATAATGTTACTTATACATTTCCCCTTCTGTATATATGTTAGGGTCTCCTGCCCTGTGCTGCCACGTCGTCATGGCAACCGGGAGACAAGTGCTAGTGGAGTAACCTGAGCGCAGCTGATACTCCGGTTCGGGTCTTTTGCTGTGCAGTGGTTATAGGCTTTGTGCACGGCAGGGGATCCGGTGCTGGTTTTTGTGCTCACAGTCTGTGAGGTCTGAGTGGGGCGTGGACAGCACCTGCTTTATAAGGCCTCTTTTCAGGGTAAGCAGATGCTGCTGAATCTTTGTTGGTTAGTCAGTTCATGAAAGTTAGCCAGTACTGTGTAGCTTTGTATTTGTTTGTTGCTTACTGCAAATAGGCCTGGGGATTTGGTATTACACACTGTCAATCCAGACCTAGCAGTAAGACTGGAGTCAGTCGTTTAGCTTGCTGGGGTTCTGTTACTACTCTGTGAACTTAGCAAGTTTGCGGCTGTATTCTAAGACTTGCCTGTCTAATCCTGTCTCACTGTGCTAGGTGTCAGGGGTCAGTTTAGTGGCAGTAAGCTAAAACCTGTGCACTGCAAGTGAGAATCCGGATTGTGGAGACTCTCCTTGTGTCTATCATTCCATCTCTGACCAAGGAGTTTACTGCCACAGCCGTTGGTAACCCTTTAGGGTTTTGCTGTTGCCCTTAGCAACAGCATTGCGGGTTCTCTACGTATTAAAACACAACATCTTGCTTTTTACATCTGAGCAGTTCTAATACAAGGGAGATACCCAGTTCCTTAGCCTCTGGGCTTCTCTGTTCACTTTGTGTGTATTTTGTTACCCTATCACCTTCTGTGTACGTTATGTCATATTCCCTAGTTTGTCTGTGAGTCCATTTGTTTTGCATAACAGTTCAAACACCAGTACATTCCTGCAGACACTGGAGTGCATAACAGTTCTGACACCAGTACTTTCCTGCAGGCACTGGTGTGCATAACATATTCAGCAGCCTAATACTCCTGTTGAAATTTTGTGGGAATATGGAGCATACCCCTCAAAATACGTTGCAACAGGTGGTCGATCAGGTGCAGGTCCTGACTCGACAATTTAATGATTTGTCCATTAAAATGCACACCTCCCAGGCTGCTGGCGGAGCTCCCGCAGCAGCAGCACCTGCAGGGGTTAAGGAGCCGAAAGTAAATCTCCCGGATCGTTTTTCTGGAGATCGCTCGCAGTTCTTTTGTTTCAAGGAGAGCTGCAAGCTATACTTCCGGCTTAGGCCTCAGTCTTCTGGGTCGGAGATTCAGCGGGTGGGCATAGTGATTTCCTTGCTACAAGGAGACCCACAGGTCTGGGCATATGGGTTGCAGCCTGACTGTCCGTCGCTTAAAAGTGTTGATGCTTTTTTTACGGCACTGGGCATGTTGTATGATGACCCTGACAAGACGGCCTCAGCCGAGGCTCAGATTTCGATCCTTAAGCAAGGGCGAAGGCCAGTTGAGGTTTACTGTACGGAGTTTCGGAGGTTGGCCCATGATACCCAGTGGAATGACCCAGCCCTGAGACACCAGTACCGAAGAGGTCTTTCTAACCAGATAAAGGACCAACTGGTACAATATCGCTTGCCTGATAGCTTGGATCAGCTCATGCAGTTATCCATCCGGGTGGATAGACGGCTGAGAGAGCGTAGGCTTGAAAGGGAGACTGAGATTTCCTTTTTTCCCAAGGGAACCTCAGACTCTGAGGAATTTTCCGAGGAGCCTATGCAGATTGGGGCTACCCGCCTCTCCTCGCGTGAGAAGACGCGGAGGAGACAGCAGGGGTTGTGTTTGTACTGTGGGAATAAAGGTCATGTGGTAGTATCATGCCCAGAAAAGCCGGAAAACTTCAGGGCCTGAGGGTGATGGGAAATATCCTGTCAGGCCAGAAGTCAGAATTTCCCAAGAAGACTTTTATCATTCCGGTGACCTTGAAGATCCTCGGTCAAACTGTCAAGACTGAGGCCTTTGTGGACAGTGGGGCCGATGGGGTTTTTATGGACCGCCAATTCGCCCTGAAACACTCTGTTCCCTTAGTACCCTTGGCATCGAAAATTGAGATTTGTGGGTTAAACGGGGAACCATTATCCCAAGGTAAAATTACCTCTTGCACTAGCCAGATTTCTTTGTTTATTGGAGCCACACACTCTGAAAAATTGTCCTTTTATGTGACTGTCTGTACTTTTGCCCCATTGGTGTTGGGGTTACCCTGGTTAAGGGCCCACAATCCTCAATTTGACTGGGTCTCTGGGGAGATTCTTAGTTGGGGTACTGATTGTTTCAGGAGTTGCTTGAGCCTTCCAGTCAGGCTCTCGCAGCTAAGTTTGCCAGGATTGCCAGGGTGTTATGCAGATTTTGCGGACGTGTTCTCCAAAAAAGTTGCAGAGGTACTACCTCCCCATCGCCCCTATGACTGTGCCATTGATTTGTTGCCAAATGCTAAGCTTCCCAAGAGCAGGTTGTACTCCCTGTCACGTCCTGAGACTCAGGCTATGGCAGAGTACATTCAGGAGAACTTGGCTAAGGGATTTATCAGACCTTCACAGTCTCCAGTTGTGTCGGGGTTCTTCTTCGTGGGTAAAAAGGACGGTTCGTTGCGACCCTGCATCGACTTCAGGGAATTGAACCGTATCACGATTAAAAACTCATACCCACTGCCTCTCATTTCGGTCTTGTTTGACCAGCTTCGTACTGCCACCATTTTTTCTAAGATTGACCTACGCGGTGCGTACAATCTAATCCGAATAAGAGAGGGGGATGAATGGAAGACTGCCTTTAATACCCACTCAGGGCATTATGAATATTTGGTGATGCCTTTTGGGCTCTGTAATGCCCCGGCAGTCTTCCAGGATTTCATGAATGATGTGCTCAGGGAATATTTGGATAGATTCTTAGTTGTATACTTAGATGACATCCTAATCTTCTCCCATTCCCTGGAGGAACATCGGAAGCATGTACGCTTAGTCCTCCAGAAACTCAGAGACCACCGGCTTGGGGCGAAGCTGCAGAAGTGCGAATTTGAAGTTCAGCAAATCGCATTTCTAGGATATATTATCTCCCCAGAAGGTTTCCAAATGGAGGGTTCCAAGGTACAGGCAGTCCTGGATTGGGTGCAGCCCACTAGTTTGAAGGCGCTTCAGCGTTTCCTGGGCTTTGCGAATTTTTATAGACGATTTATCGCTGGATTTTCGTCTATAGTGGCGCCCTTGGTGGCACTCACTAAGAAAGGGGCGGATGTTGCTCACTGGTCTTGTGAGGCTAAAGCGGCTTTTGCCCGTCTCAAAAGGGCATTTGTTTCGGCCAAGGTGCTGCGACACCCAGATCCAGAGCGTCCTTTTGTGGTGGAGGTGGATGCCTCTGAGATGGGTATTGGGGCAGTGCTTTCTCAGATGGGAGTGTCTGATAATCGCCTTCATCCCTGTGCTTACTTTTCCCGTAAATTTTCGCCTGCCGAGATGAATTATGACGTGGGTAACCGGGAATTGTTGGCTATTAAGGATGCACTCGAGGAGTGGAGACACTGGCTTGAGGGGGCTAAGTTTGTGGTCTCAATTCTCACTGACCATAAGAATCTGGCATATTTAGAGTCAGCGAAGCGTCTCAATGCCAGGCAGGCACGATGGGCTTTGTTTTTTGCTCGCTTTAATTTTTTGATAACATATCGCCCTGGGTCAAAAAACATCAAGGCTGATGCGCTCTCGCGGAGTTTTGCTCCAATCCAGGAGACCACCGAGGAGCCGTTGCCCATTGTTTCCCCATCATGTATTAAAGTGGGCATTACCCAGGACCTCTTATCATTAGTCCTTAGAGCACAGGAGCAGGCTCCTCCAGACCTTCCGGTAGGTCTTTTGTTTGTGCCTCCTAGGTTAAGACAGCGAGTGTTCCTGGAATTCCATGCCAAGAAGTCGGCAGGTCACCCGGGTATTGCCAGAACTCGGGAGTTGCTATCTAGGGCGGTGTGGTGGCCCTCGGTGGCTAAGGATGTGGATCAGTGGGTTCGGGCATGTGACATCTGTGCCCGAAATAAGACTCCTAGAGGGGTTCCTGTTGGCCCATTACATCCACTCTCTATCCCATCTAAGCCATGGACCCACATTTCAATGGATTTTGTGGTGGACTTGCCCAAATCCTCGGGGAAGACAGCCATCTGGGTTGTCGTTGACAGGTTTTCGAAGATGGCGCACTTCGTTCCACTGGTTGGGCTGCCATCAGCCAGACGCCTGTCTGAATTATTTATGCTGCATGTTGTGCGTCTCCACGGGTTGCCACTTGATGTGGTCTCTGACCGCGGATCCCAGTTTGTGGCCAAATTCTGGAGGGCATTTTGTTCCGATCTCCAGATTTCTGTCAGCTTGTCGTCAGGCTACCATCCGCAGTCTAATGGGCAGACTGAAAGGGTGAACCAGTCCTTGGAGCAGTTCCTCAGGTGTTATGTCTCCAAGTGTCAGACTGACTGGGTTGCTCATCTGTCCATGGCGGAGTTTGCCTATAACAACGCGGCTCATTCTGCTACAGGGATCTCTCCCTTCCTTTGTGTGTATGGGCATCATCCTAAGGCCAATTCTTTTGACCCCCTGGACTCCGCGCCTGGTGGTTCCTCTGTGGTTTCGGTCCTTAGAGGTATTTGGCGGAAAGTGAAGAAAGCCCTTGTGTCTGTGTCATTAGTGACCAAAAGGGTTTTTGATAAGCGGAAAAGACCCTGCAGCTTCAAATTAGGAGACTTCGTCTGGTTGTCTACCAAGAATTTGAAGTTGAGACAGCCATCTCATAAGTTAGGGCCCCGGTTCATCGGCCCTTATAAGATCACCAGGGTTATCAATCCGGTGGCATTTCAGTTAGATCTGCCCCGTTCTTTGGGTATCAATAAAACATTTCATTGTTCCCTTTTAAAACGGGCGATTAGTAATCCTTCTTCCAGTGGAAGACCTTCCCCTCTTCTGATACGTGGCCAGAGGGAGTTTGTTGTTGAAAGGATTCTTGACTCCAAGGTGGTTCGGGGTCGGCTGTCATTTTTGGTGCACTGGAAGGGGTATGGCCCGGAGGAGCGGTCGTGGGTGCGCAGTTGTGATCTTCATGCCCCCAGACTGATATGCTCTTTCTTCTCGCAGTTCCCCGATAAACCCGGTGGTAGGGGTTCTTTGACCCCTCGTCAGAGGGGGGGTACTGTTAGGGTCTCCTGCCCTGTGCTGCCACGTCGTCATGGCAACCGGGAGACAAGTGCTAGTGGAGTAACCTGAGCGCAGCTGATATTCCGGTTCGGGTCTTTTGCTGTGCAGTGGTTATAGGCTTTGTGCACGGCAGGGGATCCGGTGCTGGTTTTTGTGCTCACAGTCTGTGAGGTCTGAGTGGGGCGTGGACAGCACCTGCTTTATAAGGCCTCTTTTCAGGGTAAGCAGATGCTGCTGAATCTTTGTTGGTTAGTCAGTTCATGAAAGTTAGCCAGTACTGTGTAGCTTTGTATTTGTTTGTTGCTTACTGCAAATAGGCCTGGGGATTTGGTATTACACACTGTCAATCCAGACCTAGCAGTAAGACTGGAGTCAGTCGATTAGCTTGCTGGGGTTCTGTTACTACTCTGTGAACTTAGCAAGTTTGCGGCTGTATTCTAAGACTTGCCTGTCTAATCCTGTCTCACTGTGCTAGGTGTCAGGGGTCAGTTTAGTGGCAGTAAGCTAAAACCTGTGCACTGCAAGTGAGAATCCGGATTGTGGAGACTCTCCTTGTGTCTATCATTCCATCTCTGACCAAGGAGTTTACTGCCACACCCGTTGGTAACCCTTTAGGGTTTTACTGTTGCCCTTAGCAACAGCATTTCGGGTTCTCTACGTATTAAAACACAACATCTTGCTTTTTACATCTGAGCAGTTCTAATACAAGGGAGATACCCAGTTCCTTAGCCTCTGGGCTTCTCTGTTCACTTTGTGTGTATTTTGTTACCCTATCAACTTCTGTGTACGTTATGTCATATTCCCTAGTTTGTCTGTGAGTCCATTTGTTTTGCATAACAGTTCAAACACCAGTACATTCCTGCAGACACTGGAGTGCATAACAGTTCTGACACCAGTACTTTCCTGCAGGCACTGGTGTGCATAACAATATAGTAACATAGTATCTGAGGTTGAAAAAAGACAATTGTCCATCGAGTTCAACATATTTGTTTTCTCCTATGCATGATGATTTGACTAAAATTTCTGACTGATGCTGCTGTCAGCCGTTGCATTTTATCCCTATTTATAGTAACTATAATGCATGACTATGCACCATACCCCTGGATATCCTTATTTATTAGGAATTTATCTAACCCATTCTTAAAGGTGTTGACAGATTCCGCCACTACAACTCCCTCAGGCAGGGAATTCCAAACACGTATTGTCCTTACTGTGAAAAAGCCTTTACGCCGTATTGTGCGGAATTTCTTCTCCTCTAACCTGAGCGAGTGTCCACGAGTCCTGTGTTGATCTAACCAAAAACAGGTCCCGCGCAAGCTCTGCGTATTGTCCCCTTATATATTTGTAGATGTTGATCATATCCTCTTAGTCTCCGCTTTTCCAATGTAAACATGCCTAGTCTTTCAAGCCTTTCCTTGTATTCCATCGTCTCCATGCCCTTAATTAGTTTGGTCGCCCTCCTCTGAACCTTTTCTAGCTCCAGGATATCTTTTTTGTAGTACGGTGCCCAGAATTGTACACAGTATTCAAGGTGTGGCCTCACTAGTGATTTATATAACGGGAGTATAAAGGTCCGTACACACTTGCCGATTAAATGAGCGACGTCGCTCATTTTCCCCCTCCATGAGCGACGTCGCTCATTTAATCGGTAAGTGTGTATGCCGCCAGCGACGGACGATGCGCGGCCCCGCGGGTCGGCAACGATCGTCGCTGTCGGCGGGACATGCATGAAGGATGTGGACGGTCGTCCACGACCTTCATGCAGGGCTGGCGGGGACGTGACGTCACTGAGCGATATGAGCTGTCATATCGCTCAGTACGTTCAGGCGGCCGCCGACCGGCCGGCCCGGGAGGGGGAAACGTTAGACGATGTCGCTCACAGAGCGACATCGTCTAATGTGTATGGGCCTTAATACTCTCGTCCCTAGCATCAATACCCCGTTTTATGCATGCTAATATTTTATTAGCCTTCTTTGCTGCAGTCCTACTTTGGGTACTACTGCTTAGTTTGCTATCTATGACCTAAGTCCTTTTCCAGTACAGAATCCCCTAATTTTACCCCATTTAGTAGGTAGGTGTAATTTTTGTTCTTGTTACCACAGTGTATTACCTTACACTTGTCTGTGTTGAAGCGCATTCTCCATTTGGCTGCCCATGCTTCTAATTTAACTAAGTCGTTCTGAAGAGACTCGGCATCCTCCTTTGTACTTATAGCCTTACACAATTTGGTATCATCTGCAAAAATTGACACCATGCTCTCTAGACCTTCTTTTAGGTCGTTAATGAAAAGATTGAATAGCGGTCCTAATACTGAGCCTTGCGGCACACCACTTAGCACTTCAGTCCAAGTTGAAAAAGATCCATTAACCACAACGCGCTGCTCCATATTATCTAACCAGTTTTTGACCCAAGTGCATATTGTGCTTCCTAGCCCTGATTCTTGTAGCTTCTAGATAAGTCTCATGTGTGGTACAGTATCAAACGCTTTGGCAAAGTCTAAAAAGATTACATCCACGTCTTTACCATGATCTAGGTTTGCGCTTACTGTTTCATAAAAGCCAAGTAAGTTGGTTTGACAGGATCTGTCCTTCATAAACCCATGTTCATTAATTTTAATGACCTTATTGACTTCAAGGAACTTCTGTGTACTATCTCTTAGAATACCTTCCAATACTTTCCCCACTATAGATGTTAGACTAACTGGTCTATAATTACCTGGTTCAGCTTTACTTCCCTTTTTGAATATAGGCACTACTTCCGCTATACGCCAGTCTTTGGGAACCATACCTGATATAACTGAATCCTTAAAGATCAAAGATAGCGGTTTTGCCAGTTCAGAGTGAAGCTCCATTAGAACCCTTGGGTGAATACCATCGGGCCCTGGTGATTTATTAATCTTTAAATGTTACATTTAAAGATGAATAAACATTAATTAATAAACATTAATAAACATATTTAACATATGGTGTAACTAGATCTGACTCCTGTCATTCTCACCGGTAATAATGTTACTTATACATTTCCCCTTCTGTATATATAACGTATGGTGTAACTAGATCTGACTCCTGCCATTCTCACCAGTAATAATGATACTTATACAATTCCCCTTCTGTACATGTAAAGTATGGTGTAACTAGATCTGACTCCTGTCATTCTCACCAGTAATAATACTTATACATTTCCCCTTCTGTATATGTGACGTATGGTGTAACTAGATCTGACTCCTGTCATTCTCACTAGTAATAATGATACTTATACATTTCCCCTTCTGTATATGTAACGTATGGTGTAACTAGATCTGACTCCTGTCATTCTCACCAGTAATAATGTTACTTATACATTTCCCTTCTGTATATGTGACGTATGGTGTAACTAGATCTGACTTCTGTCATTCTCACCAGTAATAATGTTACTTATACATTTCCCCTTCTGTATATGGAACGTATGGTGTAACTAGATGTGACTCCTGTCATTCTCACCAGGAATAATGTTACTTATACATTTCCCCTTCTGTATATGTAACGTATGGTGTAACTAGATCTGACTTCTGTCATTCTCACCAGTAATAATGTTACTTATACATTTCCCCTTCTGTATATGGAACGTATGGTGTAACTAGATGTGACTCCAGTCATTCTCACTAGTAATAACGTTACTTATACATTTCCCCTTCTCTATATGGAACATGTGGTGTAACTAGATCTGACTCCTGTCATTCTCACCAGGAATAATGTTACTTATACATTTCCCCTTCTGTATATGGAACGTATGGTGTAACTAGATCTGACTCCTGTCATTCTCACCAGTAATAATGTTACTTATACATTTCCCCTTCTGTATATGGAACGTATGGTGTAACTAGATCAGACTTCTGTCATTCTCACCAGTTATAATGTTACTTATACATTTCCCCTTCTGTATATGTAACATAAGGTGTAACTAGATCTGACTCCTGTCATTCTCACCAGTAATAATGTTACTTATACATTTCCCCTTCTGTATATGTAACGTATGGTGTAACTACATCTGACTCCTGTCATTCTCACCGGTAATAATGTTACTTATACATTTCCCCTTCTGTATATGTAATGTATAATGTAACTAGATCTGATTCCTGTCATTCTCACCAGTAATAATGTTACTTATACATTTCCCCTTCTGTATATGTAACGTATGGTGTAACTAGATCTGACTCCTGTCATTCTCACCAGTAATAATGTTACTTATACATTTCCCCTTCTGTATATGTAACGTATGGTGTAACTAGATCTGACTCCTGTCATTCTCACCGGTAATAATGTTACTTATACATTTCCCCTTCTGTATATGTGAAGTATGGTGTAACTAGATCTGACTCCTGTCATTCTCACCAGTAATAATGTTACTTATACTTCACTTTCCTCCCAATATCACTCACAGAACTTTATATTCACATTTACACAGAGCACAAGATACACAATAAGTAGAACAGAATAAAGACCTCAGCATGTGGGATGTATATTTAGGAAGTGAAGGAACATTAATGAAACATGTGAGTAACAGTCATCAGTCTGTTTGTGGTCTCCAGGGTGGAGGTCTCTTGGACTGTGCGAGGCAGCAGGTTCCATGGTCAGGGCTGCATAGCTAACAGATCAACCACAAATGAATTATGGCAGATTCTTGGTACTGCTGGTAACAGTCTGAGGGGGAGAGGTAGGGAATTCCAGAGAAAGGGAGCAGCACGTGAAAAATCTTGGATAGGAGTGGGAGAAAGTAATCAGAAGACAGGAGAGTCGGCGTGCATTAGCATATGGACCTGTTTCGCTAGGACTGAGTCACGGCCAACTGGCATCACCCACACCTGGAGCTCAGCTAGACATTTAGTATTGGTATTGTTTTCAGTACCCGGAGCAAAGACAGGTTATCTGCATAGTAGAGGTAAAGGAGGGCATGATGTCTTATTATTTCACCCAGTAGCAGCATGTTTATTGTAAAAAAAAAAAACACAGGACATAGGATAAAACCTGAAGGAACAATGCAGGGAAATGGTGAAGATGAGTATACTCCAGAAGATTAAAATGGTTCCCCACCTGTGTGATGTCTACTGTGTCCAACAAGAGCTGATTTAGTAATCACTCAGAGCATGCAAATGGCTTCAAACGTCTGTGAGTTCTCTCATGTTGAACAAGATGTGATTTCTGTATAAAACTTTTCCCACACTCAGAACATGAAAATGGCCTCTCACCTGTGTGACGTCTCTCATGTGTAACAAGATGTGATTTCCGTATAAACCCTTTCCCACACTCAGAACATGAAAATAGCCTCTCACCTGTGTGACTTCTCTCATGTGTAACAAGATGTGACTTTTGTGAAAAACCTTTTCCACACTCAGAACAAGAAAATGGCTTCTCTCCAGTGTGACTTCTCTCATGTGTAACAAGATATGACTTTTGTGAAAAACCTTTTCCACACTCAGAACAAAAAAATGGCTTCTCTCCAGTGTGACTTCTCTCATGTTGAACAAGATTCGATTTTAGTGAAAAACCTTTCCCACACTCAGAACATGTAAATGGCTTCACTCCGGTGTGACTTTTCTCATGTATAACAAGATATGACTTGTGTGAAAAACCTTTTCCACACTCAAAACAAGAAAATGGCTTCTCTCCACTGTGACATCTCTCATGTTGAACAAGATTCGATTTCAGTGAAAAACATTTCCCACACTCAGAACATGGAAATGGCTTCTCTCCGGTGTGACTTCTCTCATGTATAACAAGAGTTGATTTCTGTGCAAAACATTTCCCACACTCAGAACATGAAAATGGCCCCTCTCCGGTGTGATTTCTCTCATGTGTAACAAGACATGATTTGTGTGAAAAAGGTTTTCCACACTCAGAACATGAAAATGGCTTCTCTCCAGTGTGACTTCTCTCATGTTGAACAAGATTCGATTTCAGTGAAAAACATTTCCCACACTCAGAACATGTAAATGGCTTCACTCCAGTGTGACTTCTCTCATGTATAACAAGATATGACTTGTGTTTAAAACCTTTTCCACACTCAGAACATGAAAATGGCTTCTCTCCAGTGTGACTTCTCTCATGTATAATAAGAAATGATTTCCGTGTAAAACATTTCCCACACTCAGAACATGTAAATGGCTTCTCTCCGGTGTGACTTCTCTCATGTCTAATAAGAGTTGATTTCAGTGCAAAACATTTCCCACACTCAGAACATGATAATGGCTTCTCTCCAGTGTGACTTCTCTCATGTCTGATAAGAGTTGATTTCAGTGCAAAACATTTCCCACACTCAGAACATGAAAATGGCTTCTCTCCGGTGTGACTTCTCTCATGTTGAACAAGATGTAATTTCCGTGTAAAACATTTCCCACACTCAGAACATGTAAATGGACTCTCACCTATGTGAGTTTTCTGATGTATGACAAAATTTGATTTGGATGTAAAACATTTCCCACACTCAGAACATGAAAATAGCTTCTCTCCGGTGTGACTTCTCTTATGTATAACAAGAAATGATTTCCGTGCAAAACATTTCCCACACTCAGAACATGGAAATTGCCTCTCACCTGCCTTAGCTGGTTGATGTGCAATAAGCTTTGTGTTCTGTGTAGAACATGGTGCATCTATAGAACAGGAAAACACTGTATCTACTGTCAGAGCTGTAACAGATGCACCAATATCAGAGTGATCAGGAGAACATTTCCCAGGATCAGAGGGATCAGCTGATAGAGCTGGATGTACAATTGGGGTAATGAGATTAGTTCCTGGAGAATCCTGTCTACTGTCATCTTTTATTTCACAATCCGGGGATGATATTAGATGTACTTCTGAGATATTCCTGCTTGTGTGTCCATCTGCTGGAAATAAAATACATTTTGGAAATGTGAATTTTCATAAAACAATTAAAATCTGGTAAAGATCATGATCAAAACTGGAAAATTACTATAAAATGAGTAGACAAGACCCAGGGTGTTACATGGTACAATATATAATTCTGTAACAGACATTGTATCCAGTACTGTATTTCTGGCATTGCTTTTATGTTTTCTTTAAAATAATACTAGGAAGCTTGGACAGGAGTGTTACTAACACTGAGAGAACATGTGGTATTACTAGAGGTGACATGGGCTGTGCAGTAATATAACATCGCCTGTGCATACATTTAGGTAACACTGAGAGAACATGTGGGATTACTAGAGGTGACATGGGCTGTGCAGTAATATAACATCGCCTGTGCATACATTTAGGTAACACTGAGATCATGTGGGATTACTAGAGGTGACATGGGCTGTGCAGTAATATAACATCTCCTGTGCATACATTTAGGTAACACTGAGAGATCATGTGGGATTACTAGAGATGACATGGGCTGTGCAGTAATATAACATCGCCTGTGCATACATTTAGGTAACACTGAGAGATCATGTGGGATTACTAGAGGTGACATGGGCTGTGCAGTAATATAACATCTCCTGTGCATACATTTAGGTAACACTGAGAGATCATGTGGTATTACTAGAGGTGACATGGGCTGTGCAGTAATATAACATCGCCTGTGCATACATTTAGGTAACACTGAGATCATGTGGGATTACTAGAGGTGACATGGGCTGTGCAGTAATATAACATCTCCTGTGCATACATTTAGGTAACACTGAGAGATCATGTGGGATTACTAGAGGTGACATGGGCTGTGCAGTAATATAACACCGCCTGTGCATACATTTAGGTAACACTGAGAACATGTGGGATTACTAGAGGTGACATGGGCTGTGCAGTAATATAACATCGCCTGTGCATACATTTAGGTAACACTGAGATCATGTGGGATTACTAGAGGTGACATGGGCTGTGCAGTAATATAACATCGCCTGTGCATACATTTAGGTAACACTGAGATCATGTGGGATTACTAGAGGTGACATGGGCTGTGCAGTAATATAACATCTCCTGTGCATACATTTAGATAACACTGAGATCATGTGGGATTACTAGAAGTGACATGGGCTGTGCAGTAATATAACATCGCCTGTGCATACATTTAGGTAACACTGAGAGATCATGTGGGATTACTAGAGGTGACATGGGCTGTGCAGTAATATAACATCGCCTGTGCATACATTTAGGTAACACAGAGATCATGTGGGATTACTAGAGATGACATGGGCTGTGCAGTAATATAACATCGCCTGTGCATACATTTAGGTAACACTGAGAACATGTGGGATTACTAGAGGTGACATGGGCTGTGCAGTAATATAACATCACCTGTGCATACATTTAGGTAACACTGAGATATCATGTGGGATTACTAGAGGTGACATGGGCTGTGTAGTAATATAACATCGCCTGTGCATACATTTAGGTAACACTGAGATCATGTGGGATTACTAGAGGTGACATGGGCTGTGCAGTAATATAACATTGCCTGTGCATACATTTAGGTAACACTGAGAGATCATGTGGGATTACTAGAGGTGACATGGGCTGTGCAGTAATATAACACAGCCTGTGCATACATTTAGGTAACACTGAGATCATGTGGGATTACTAGAGATGACTTGGGCTGGGCATTAATATAACATCGCCTATGCATACATTTAGGTAACACTGAGAGAACATGTGGGATTACTAGAGATGACATGGGCTGTGCAGTAATATAACATCGCCTGTGCATACATTTAGGTAACTTTGAGATCATGTGGGATTACTAGAGGTGACAAGGACTGTGCAGTAATATAACATCGCCTGTGCATACATTTAGGTAACACTGAGAGACCATGTGGGATTACTAGAGGTGACATGGGCTGTGCAGTAATATAACATCACCTGTGCATACATTTAGGTAACACTGAGATCATGTGGAATTACTAGAGGTGACATGGGCAGTGCAGTAATATAACATTGCCTGTGCATACATTTAGGTAACACTGAGACCATGTGGTATTATTAGAGGTTACATGGGCTGTGCAGTAATATAACATCTCCTGTGCATACATTTAGGTAACACAGAGATCATATGGGATTACTAGAGGTGACATGGGCTGTGCAGTAATATAACATCGCCTGTGCATACATTTAGGTAACACTGAGACCATGTGGGATTACTAGAGGTGACATGGGCTGTGCAGTAATATAACATCGCCTGTGCATACATTTAGGTAACACTGAGATCATGTGGGATTACTAGAAGTGACATGGGCTGTGCAGTAATATAACATCGCCTGTGCATACATTTAGGTAACACAGAGATCATGTGGGATTACTAGAGGTGACATGGGCTGTGCAGTAATATAACATCGCCTGTGCATACATTTAGGTAACACTGAGATCATGTGGGATTACTAGAGGTGACATGGGCTGTGCAGTAATATAACATCGCCTGTGCATACATTTAGGTAACACTGAGAGATCATGTGGGATTACTAGAGATGACATGGGCTGTGCAGTAATATAACATCGACTGTGCATACATTTAGGTAACACTGAGAGATCATAGAGATGGCATGGGCTGTGCAGCAATATAACATCGCCTGTGCATACATTTAGATAACAATGAGATCATGTGGTATTACTAGAGGTGACAAGGGCTGTGCAGTAATATAACATCGCCTGTGCATACATTTAGGTAACACTGAGAGATCATGTGGGATTACTAGAGGTGACATGGGCTGTGCAGTAATATAACATCGCCTGTGCATACATTTAGGTAACACTGAGAGGACATGTGGGATTACTAGAGGTGACATGGGCTGTGCAGTAATATAACATCACCTGTGCATACATTTAGGTAACACTGAGAGATCATGTGGGATTACTAGACGTGACATGGGCTGTGCAGTAATATAACATCGCCTGTGCATACATTTAGGTAACACTGAGATCATGTGGGATTACTAGAGGTGACATGGGCTGTGCAGTAATATAACATCTCCTGTGCATACATTTAGGTAACACTAAGAGATCATGTGGGATTACTAGAGGTGACATGGGCTGTGCAGTAATATAACACCGCCTGTGCATACATTTAGGTAACAATGAGAACATGTGGGATTACTAGAGGTGACATGGGCTGTGCAGTAATATAACATCGCCTGTGCATACATTTAGGTAACACTGAGATCATGTGGGATTACTAGAGGTGACATGGGCTGTGCAGTAATATAACATCGCCTGTGCATACATTTAGGTAACACTGAGATCATGTGGGATTACTAGAGGTGACATGGGCTGTGCAGTAATATAACATCTCCTGTGCATACATTTAGATAACACTGAGATCATGTGGGATTACTAGAAGTGACATGGGCTGTGCAGTAATATAACATCGCCTTTGCATACATTTAGGTAACACTGAGAGATCATGTGGGATTACTAGAGGTGACATGGGCTGTGCAGTAATATAACATCGCCTGTGCATACATTTAGGTAACACAGAGATCATGTGGGATTACTAGAGATGACATGGGCTGTGCAGTAATATAACATCGCCTGTGCATACATTTAGGTAACACTGAGAACATGTGGGATTACTAGAGGTGACATGGGCTGTGCAGTAATATAACATCACCTGTGCATACATTTAGGTAACACTGAGATATCATGTGGGATTACTAGAGGTGACATGGGCTGTGTAGTAATATAACATCGCCTGTGCATACATTTAGGTAACACTGAGATCATGTGGGATTACTAGAGGTGACATGGGCTGTGCAGTAATATAACATTGCCTGTGCATACATTTAGGTAACACTGAGAGATCATGTGGGATTACTAGAGGTGACATGGGCTGTGCAGTAATACAACACAGCCTGTGCATACATTTAGGTAACACTGAGATCATGTGGGATTACTAGAGGTGACATGGGCTGTGCAGCAATATAACATCGCCTGTGCATACATTTAGGTAACACTGAGATCATGTGGGATTACTAGAAGTGACATGGGCTGTGCAGTAATATAACATCGCCTGTGCATACATTTAGGTAACACTGAGATCATGTGGGGTTACTAGAGGTGACACGGGCTGTGCAGCAATATAACATCGCCTGTGCATACATTTAGGTAACACTGAGATCATGTGGGATTACTAGAAGTGACATGGGCTGTGCAGTAATATAACATCTCCTGTGCATACATTTAGGTAACACTGAGATCATGTGGGATTACTAGAGGTGACATGGGCTGTGCAGTATTATAACATCACCTGTGCATACATTTAGGTAACACTGAGATCATGTGGGATTACTAGAGATGACTTGGGCTGGGCATTAATATAACATCGCCTATGCATACATTTAGGTAACACTGAGAGAACATGTGGGATTACTAGAGATGACATGGGCTGTGCAGTAATATAACATCGCCTGTGCATACATTTGGGTAACTTTGAGATCATGTGGGATTACTAGAGGTGACATGGGCTGTGCAGTAATATAACATCACCTGTGCATACATTTAGGTAACACTGAGATCATGTGGAATTACTAGAGGTGACATGGGCAGTGCAGTAATATAACATTGCCTGTGCATACATTTAGGTAACACTGAGACCATGTGGTATTATTAGAGGTTACATGGGCTGTGCAGTAATATAACATCTCCTGTGCATACATTTAGGTAACACAGAGATCATATGGGATTACTAGAGGTGACATGGGCTGTGCAGTAATATAACATCGCCTGTGCATACATTTAGGTAACACTGAGACCATGTGGGATTACTAGAGGTGACATGGGCTGTGCATACATTTAGGTAACACTGAGATCATGTGGGATTACTAGAAGTGACATGGGCTGTGCAGTAATATAACATCGCCTGTGCATACATTTAGGTAACACAGAGATCATGTGGGATTACTAGAGGTGACATGGGCTGTGCAGTAATATAACATCGCCTGTGCATACATTTAGGTAACACTGAGATCATGTGGGATTACTAGAGGTGACATGGGCTGTGCAGTAATATAACATCGCCTGTGCATACATTTAGGTAACACTGAGAGATCATAGAGATGGCATGGGCTGTGCAGCAATATAACATCGCCTGTGCATACATTTAGATAACAATGAGATCATGTGGTATTACTATAGGTGACATGGGCTGTGCAGTAATATAACATCGCCTGTGCATACATTTAGGTAACACTGAGAGATCATGTGGGATAACTAGAGGTGACATAGGCTGTGCAGTAATATAACATCACCTGTGCATACATTTAGGTAACACTGAGATCATGTGGGATTACTAGAGGTGACAAGGGCTGTGCAGTAATATAACATCGCCTGTGCATACATTTAGGTAACACTGAGAGATCATGTGGTATTACTAGAGGTGAAATGGGCTGTGCAGTAATATAACATCACCTGTGCATACATTTAGGTAACACTGAGAGATCATGTGGTATTACTAGAGGTGACATGGGCTGTGCAGTAATATAACATTGCCTGTGCATACATTTAGGTAACACTGAGATCATGTGGGATTACTAGAGGTGACATGGGCTGTGCAGTAATATAACATCGCCTGTGCATACATTTAGGTAACACAGAGATCATGTGGGATAACTAGAAGTGACATGGGCTGTGCAGTAATATAACATCGCCTGTGCATACATTTAGGTAACACTGAGATCATGTGGGGTTACTAGAGGTGACATGGGCTGTGCAGTAATATAACATCACCTGTGCATACATGTAGGTAACACTGAGAGATCATGTGGGATTACTAGAGATGACATGGGCTGTGCAGTATTATAACATTGCCTGTGCATACATTTAGGTAACACTGAGATCATGTGGGATTACTAGAGGTGACATGGGCAGTACAGTAATATAACATCGCCTGTGCATACATTTAGGTAACACAGAGATCATGTGGGATTACTAGAGGTGACATGGGCTGTGCAGTAATATAACATTGCCTGTGCATACATTTAGGTAACACTGAGAGATCATGTGGGATTACTAGAGGTGACATGGGCTGTGCAGTAATATAACATTGCCTGTGCATACATTTAGGTAACACTGAGAGAACATGTGGGATTACTAGAGGTGACATGGGCTGTGCAGTAATATAACATCGCCTGTGCATACATTTAGGTAACACTGAGATCATGTGGTATTACTAGAGGTGAAATGGGTTGTGCAGTAATATAACATCGCCTGTGCATACATTTAGGTAACACAGAGATCATGTGGGATTACTAGAGATGACATGGGCTGTGCAGTAATATAACATCGACTCTGCATACATTTAGGTAACACTGAGAGATCATGTGGGATTACTAGAGGTGACATGGGCTGTGCAGTAATATAACATCGCCTGTGCATACATTTAGGTAACACTGAGAGGACATGTGGGATTACTAGAGGTGACATGGGCTGTGCAGTAATATAACATCACCTGTGCATACATTTAGGTAACACTGAGAGATCATGTGGGATTACTAGACGTGACATGGGCTGTGCAGTAATATAACATCGCCTGTGCATACATTTAGGTAACACGGAGATCATGTGGGATTACTAGAGGTGACATGGGCTGTGCAGTAATATAACATCTCCTGTGCATACATTTAGGTAACACTAAGAGATCATGTGGGATTACTAGAGGAGACATGGGCTGTGCAGTAATATAACACCGCCTGTGCATACATTTAGGTAACAATGAGAACATGTGGGATTACTAGAGGTGACATGGGCTGTGCAGTAATATAACATCGCCTGTGCATACATTTAGGTAACACTGAGATCATGTGGGATTACTAGAGGTGACATGGGCTGTGCAGTAATATAACATCGCCTGTGCATACATTTAGGTAACACTGAGATCATGTGGGATTACTAGAGGTGACATGGGCTGTGCAGTAATATAACATCTCCTGTGCATACATTTAGATAACACTGAGATCATGTGGGATTACTAGAAGTGACATGGGCTGTGCAGTAATATAACATCGCCTGTGCATACATTTAGGTAACACTGAGAGATCATGTGGGATTACTAGAGGTGACATGGGCTGTGCAGTAACATAACATTGCCTGTGCATACATTTAGGTAACACAGAGATCATGTGGGATTACTAGAGATGACATGGGCTGTGCAGTAATATAACATCGCCTGTGCATACATTTAGGTAACACTGAGAACATGTGGGATTACTAGAGGTGACATGGGCTGTGCAGTAATATAACATCACCTGTGCATACATTTAGGTAACACTGAGATATCATGTGGGATTACTAGAGGTGACATGGGCTGTGTAGTAATATAACATCGCCTGTGCATACATTTAGGTAACACTGAGATCATGTGGGATTACTAGAGGTGACATGGGCTGTGCAGTAATATAACATTGCCTGTGCATACATTTAGGTAACACTGAGAGATCATGTGGGATTACTAGAGATGACATGGGCTGTGCAGTAATACAACACAGCCTGTGCATACATTTAGGTAACACTGAGATCATGTGGGATTACTAGAGGTGACATGGGCTGTGCAGCAATATAACATCGCCTGTGCATACATTTAGGTAACACTGAGATCATGTGGGATTACTAGAAGTGACATGGGCTGTGCAGTAATATAACATCGCCTGTGCATACATTTAGGTAACACTGAGATCATGTGGGGTTACTAGAGGTGACACGGGCTGTGCAGCAATATAACATCGCCTGTGCATACATTTAGGTAACACTGAGATCATGTGGGATTACTAGAAGTGACATGGGCTGTGCAGTAATATAACATCTCCTGTGCATACATTTAGGTAACACTGAGATCATGTGGGATTACTAGAGGTGACATGGGCTGTGCAGTATTATAACATCACCTGTGCATACATTTAGGTAACACTGAGATCATGTGGGATTACTAGAGATGACTTGGGCTGGGCATTAATATAACATCGCCTATGCATACATTTAGGTAACACTGAGAGAACATGTGGGATTACTAGAGATGACATGGGCTGTGCAGTAATATAACATCGCCTGTGCATACATTTAGGTAACACTGAGAGATCATGTGGGATTACTAGAGGTGACATGGGCTGTGCAGTAATATAACATCACCTGTGCATACATTTAGGTAACACTGAGATCATGTGGAATTACTAGAGGTGACATGGGCAGTGCAGTAATATAACATTGCCTGTGCATACATTTAGGTAACACTGAGACCATGTGGTATTATTAGAGGTTACATGGGCTGTGCAGTAATATAACATCTCCTGTGCATACATTTAGGTAACACAGAGATCATATGGGATTACTAGAGGTGACATGGGCTGTGCAGTAATATAACATCGCCTGTGCATACATTTAGGTAACACTGAGACCATGTGGGATTACTAGAGGTGACATGGGCTGTGCATACATTTAGGTAACACTGAGATCATGTGGGATTACTAGAAGTGACATGGGCTGTGCAGTAATATAACATCGCCTGTGCATACATTTAGGTAACACAGAGATCATGTGGGATTACTAGAGGTGACATGGGCTGTGCAGTAATATAACATCGCCTGTGCATACATTTAGGTAACACTGAGATCATGTGGGATTACTAGAGGTGACATGGGCTGTGCAGTAATATAACATCGCCTGTGCATACATTTAGGTAACACTGAGAGATCATAGAGATGGCATGGGCTGTGCAGCAATATAACATCGCCTGTGCATACATTTAGATAACAATGAGATCATGTGGTATTACTATAGGTGACATGGGCTGTGCAGTAATATAACATCGCCTGTGCATACATTTAGGTAACACTGAGAGATCATGTGGGATAACTAGAGGTGACATAGGCTGTGCAGTAATATAACATCACCTGTGCATACATTTAGGTAACACTGAGATCATGTGGGATTACTAGAGGTGACAAGGGCTGTGCAGTAATATAACATCGCCTGTGCATACATTTAGGTAACACTGAGAGATCATGTGGTATTACTAGAGGTGAAATGGGCTGTGCAGTAATATAACATCACCTGTGCATACATTTAGGTAACACTGAGAGATCATGTGGTATTACTAGAGGTGACATGGGCTGTGCAGTAATATAACATTGCCTGTGCATACATTTAGGTAACACTGAGATCATGTGGGATTACTAGAGGTGACATGGGCTGTGCAGTAATATAACATCGCCTGTGCATACATTTAGGTAACACAGAGATCATGTGGGATAACTAGAAGTGACATGGGCTGTGCAGTAATATAACATCGCCTGTGCATACATTTAGGTAACACTGAGATCATGTGGGGTTACTAGAGGTGACATGGGCTGTGCAGTAATATAACATCACCTGTGCATACATGTAGGTAACACTGAGAGATCATGTGGGATTACTAGAGATGACATGGGCTGTGCAGTAATATAACATTGCCTGTGCATACATTTAGGTAACACTGAGATCATGTGGGATTACTAGAGGTGACATGGGCAGTACAGTAATATAACATCGCCTGTGCATACATTTAGGTAACACAGAGATCATGTGGGATTACTAGAGGTGACATGGGCTGTGCAGTAATATAACATTGCCTGTGCATACATTTAGGTAACACTGAGAGATCATGTGGGATTACTAGAGGTGACATGGGCTGTGCAGTAATATAACATTGCCTGTGCATACATTTAGGTAACACTGAGAGAACATGTGGGATTACTAGAGGTGACATGGGCTGTGCAGTAATATAACATCGCCTGTGCATACATTTAGGTAACACTGAGATCATGTGGTATTACTAGAGGAGAAATGGGTTGTGCAGTAATATAACATCGCCTGTGCATACATTTAGGTAACACAGAGATCATGTGGAATTACTAGAGATGACATGGGCTGTGCAGTAATATAACATCGACTCAGCATACATTTAGGTAACACTGAGAGATCATGTGGGATTACTAGAGGTGACATGGGCTGTGCAGTAATATAACATCGCCTGTGCATACATTTAGGTAACACTGAGAGGACATGTGGGATTACTAGAGGTGACATGGGCTGTGCAGTAATATAACATCACCTGTGCATACATTTAGGTAACACTGAGAGATCATGTGGGATTACTAGACGTGACATGGGCTGTGCAGTAATATAACATCGCCTGTGCATACATTTAGGTAACACTGAGATCATGTGGGATTACTAGAGGTGACATGGGCTGTGCAGTAATATAACATCTCCTGTGCATACATTTAGGTAACACTGAGATCATATGGGATTACTAGAGGTGACATGGGCTGTGCAGTAATATAACATCGCCTGTGCATACATTTAGGTAACACAGAGATCATGTGGGATTACTAGAGGTGACATGGGCTGTGCAGTAATATAACATCTCCTGTGCATACATTTAGGTAACACTGAGAGATCATGTGGGATTACTAGAGGTGACATGGGCTGTGCAGTAATATAACATCTCCTGTGCATACATTTAGGTAACACAGAGATCATGTGGGATTACTAGAGGTGACATGGGCTGTGCAGTAATATAACATCTCCTGTGCATACATTTAGGTAACACTGAGAGATCATGTGGGATTACTAGAGATGACATGGGCTGTGCAGTAATATAACATCGCCTGTGCATACATTTAGGTAACACTGAGAGATCATGTGGGATTACTAGAGGTGACATGGGCTGTGCAGTAATATAACATCTCCTGTGCATACATTTAGGTAACACTGAGAGATCATGTGGTATTACTAGAGGTGACATGGGCTGTGCAGTAATATAACATCGCCTGTGCATACATTTAGGTAACACTGAGATCATGTGGGATTACTAGAGGTGACATGGGCTGTGCAGTAATATAACATCTCCTGTGCATACATTTAGGTAACACTGAGAGATCATGTGGGATTACTAGAGGTGACATGGGCTGTGCAGTAATATAACACCGCCTGTGCATACATTTAGGTAACACTGAGAACATGTGGGATTACTAGAGGTGACATGGGCTGTGCAGTAATATAACATCGCCTGTGCATACATTTAGGTAACACTGAGATCATGTGGGATTACTAGAGGTGACATGGGCTGTGCAGTAATATAACATCGCCTGTGCATACATTTAGGTAACACTGAGATCATGTGGGATTACTAGAGGTGACATGGGCTGTGCAGTAATATAACATCTCCTGTGCATACATTTAGATAACACTGAGATCATGTGGGATTACTAGAAGTGACATGGGCTGTGCAGTAATATAACATCGCCTGTGCATACATTTAGGTAACACTGAGAGATCATGTGGGATTACTAGAGGTGACATGGGCTGTGCAGTAATATAACATCGCCTGTGCATACATTTAGGTAACACAGAGATCATGTGGGATTACTAGAGATGACATGGGCTGTGCAGTAATATAACATCGCCTGTGCATACATTTAGGTAACACTGAGAACATGTGGGATTACTAGAGGTGACATGGGCTGTGCAGTAATATAACATCACCTGTGCATACATTTAGGTAACACTGAGATATCATGTGGGATTACTAGAGGTGACATGGGCTGTGTAGTAATATAACATCGCCTGTGCATACATTTAGGTAACACTGAGATCATGTGGGATTACTAGAGGTGACATGGGCTGTGCAGTAATATAACATTGCCTGTGCATACATTTAGGTAACACTGAGAGATCATGTGGGATTACTAGAGGTGACATGGGCTGTGCAGTAATATAACATCTCCTGTGCATACATTTAGGTAACACTGAGAGATCATAGAGATGGCATGGGCTGTGCAGCAATATAACATCGCCTGTGCATACATTTAGATAACAATGAGATCATGTGGTATTACTAGAGGTGACAAGGGCTGTGCAGTAATATAACATCGCCTGTGCATACATTTAGGTAACACTGAGAGATCATGTGGGATTACTAGAGGTGACATGGGCTGTGCAGTAATATAACATCGCCTGTGCATACATTTAGGTAACACTGAGAGGACATGTGGGATTACTAGAGGTGACATGGGCTGTGCAGTAATATAACATCACCTGTGCATACATTTAGGTAACACAGAGATCATGTGGGATTACTAGAGGTGACATGGGCTGTGCAGTAATATAACATCGCCTGTGCATACATTTAGGTAACACTGAGATCATGTGGGATTACTAGAGGTGACATGGGCTGTGCAGTAATATAACATCGCCTGTGCATACATTTAGGTAACACTGAGAGATCATGTGGGATTACTAGAGATGACATGGGCTGTGCAGTAATATAACATCGACTGTGCATACATTTAGGTAACACTGAGAGATCATAGAGATGGCATGGGCTGTGCAGCAATATAACATCGCCTGTGCATACATTTAGATAACAATGAGATCATGTGGTATTACTAGAGGTGACAAGGGCTGTGCAGTAATATAACATCGCCTGTGCATACATTTAGGTAACACTGAGAGATCATGTGGGATTACTAGAGGTGACATGGGCTGTGCAGTAATATAACATCGCCTGTGCATACATTTAGGTAACACTGAGAGGACATGTGGGATTACTAGAGGTGACATGGGCTGTGCAGTAATATAACATCACCTGTGCATACATTTAGGTAACACTGAGAGATCATGTGGGATTACTAGACGTGACATGGGCTGTGCAGTAATATAACATCGCCTGTGCATACATTTAGGTAACACTGAGATCATGTGGGATTACTAGAGGTGACATGGGCTGTGCAGTAATATAACATCTCCTGTGCATACATTTAGGTAACACAGAGATCATGTGGGATTACTAGAGGTGACATGGGCTGTGCAGTAATATAACATTGCCTGTGCATACATTTAGGTAACACTGAGAGATCATGTGGGATTACTAGAGGTGACATGGGCTGTGCAGTAATATAACATTGCCTGTGCATACATTTAGGTAACACTGAGAGAACATGTGGGATTACTAGAGGTGACATGGGCTGTGCAGTAATATAACATCGCCTGTGCATACATTTAGGTAACACTGAGATCATGTGGTATTACTAGAGGTGAAATGGGTTGTGCAGTAATATAACATCGCCTGTGCATACATTTAGGTAACACAGAGATCATGTGGGATTACTAGAGATGACATGGGCTGTGCAGTAATATAACATCGACTCTGCATACATTTAGGTAACACTGAGAGATCATGTGGGATTACTAGAGGTGACATGGGCTGTGCAGTAATATAACATCGCCTGTGCATACATTTAGGTAACACTGAGAGGACATGTGGGATTACTAGAGGTGACATGGGCTGTGCAGTAATATAACATCACCTGTGCATACATTTAGGTAACACTGAGAGATCATGTGGGATTACTAGACGTGACATGGGCTGTGCAGTAATATAACATCGCCTGTGCATACATTTAGGTAACACTGAGATCATGTGGGATTACTAGAGGTGACATGGGCTGTGCAGTAATATAACATCTCCTGTGCATACATTTAGGTAACACTAAGAGATCATGTGGGATTACTAGAGGAGACATGGGCTGTGCAGTAATATAACACCGCCTGTGCATACATTTAGGTAACAATGAGAACATGTGGGATTACTAGAGGTGACATGGGCTGTGCAGTAATATAACATCGCCTGTGCATACATTTAGGTAACACTGAGATCATGTGGGATTACTAGAGGTGACATGGGCTGTGCAGTAATATAACATCGCCTGTGCATACATTTAGGTAACACTGAGATCATGTGGGATTACTAGAGGTGACATGGGCTGTGCAGTAATATAACATCTCCTGTGCATACATTTAGATAACACTGAGATCATGTGGGATTACTAGAAGTGACATGGGCTGTGCAGTAATATAACATCGCCTGTGCATACATTTAGGTAACACTGAGAGATCATGTGGGATTACTAGAGGTGACATGGGCTGTGCAGTAATATAACATCGCCTGTGCATACATTTAGGTAACACAGAGATCATGTGGGATTACTAGAGATGACATGGGCTGTGCAGTAATATAACATCGCCTGTGCATACATTTAGGTAACACTGAGAACATGTGGGATTACTAGAGGTGACATGGGCTGTGCAGTAATATAACATCACCTGTGCATACATTTAGGTAACACTGAGATATCATGTGGGATTACTAGAGGTGACATGGGCTGTGTAGTAATATAACATCGCCTGTGCATACATTTAGGTAACACTGAGATCATGTGGGATTACTAGAGGTGACATGGGCTGTGCAGTAATATAACATTGCCTGTGCATACATTTAGGTAACACTGAGAGATCATGTGGGATTACTAGAGATGACATGGGCTGTGCAGTAATACAACACAGCCTGTGCATACATTTAGGTAACACTGAGATCATGTGGGATTACTAGAGGTGACATGGGCTGTGCAGCAATATAACATCGCCTGTGCATACATTTAGGTAACACTGAGATCATGTGGGATTACTAGAAGTGACATGGGCTGTGCAGTAATATAACATCGCCTGTGCATACATTTAGGTAACACTGAGATCATGTGGGGTTACTAGAGGTGACACGGGCTGTGCAGCAATATAACATCGCCTGTGCATACATTTAGGTAACACTGAGATCATGTGGGATTACTAGAAGTGACATGGGCTGTGCAGTAATATAACATCTCCTGTGCATACATTTAGGTAACACTGAGATCATGTGGGATTACTAGAGGTGACATGGGCTGTGCAGTATTATAACATCACCTGTGCATACATTTAGGTAACACTGAGATCATGTGGGATTACTAGAGATGACTTGGGCTGGGCATTAATATAACATCGCCTATGCATACATTTAGGTAACACTGAGAGAACATGTGGGATTACTAGAGATGACATGGGCTGTGCAGTAATATAACATCGCCTGTGCATACATTTAGGTAACACTGAGAGATCATGTGGGATTACTAGAGGTGACATGGGCTGTGCAGTAATATAACATCACCTGTGCATACATTTAGGTAACACTGAGATCATGTGGAATTACTAGAGGTGACATGGGCAGTGCAGTAATATAACATTGCCTGTGCATACATTTAGGTAACACTGAGACCATGTGGTATTATTAGAGGTTACATGGGCTGTGCAGTAATATAACATCTCCTGTGCATACATTTAGGTAACACAGAGATCATATGGGATTACTAGAGGTGACATGGGCTGTGCAGTAATATAACATCGCCTGTGCATACATTTAGGTAACACTGAGACCATGTGGGATTACTAGAGGTGACATGGGCTGTGCATACATTTAGGTAACACTGAGATCATGTGGGATTACTAGAAGTGACATGGGCTGTGCAGTAATATAACATCGCCTGTGCATACATTTAGGTAACACAGAGATCATGTGGGATTACTAGAGGTGACATGGGCTGTGCAGTAATATAACATCGCCTGTGCATACATTTAGGTAACACTGAGATCATGTGGGATTACTAGAGGTGACATGGGCTGTGCAGTAATATAACATCGCCTGTGCATACATTTAGGTAACACTGAGAGATCATAGAGATGGCATGGGCTGTGCAGCAATATAACATCGCCTGTGCATACATTTAGATAACAATGAGATCATGTGGTATTACTATAGGTGACATGGGCTGTGCAGTAATATAACATCGCCTGTGCATACATTTAGGTAACACTGAGAGATCATGTGGGATAACTAGAGGTGACATAGGCTGTGCAGTAATATAACATCACCTGTGCATACATTTAGGTAACACTGAGATCATGTGGGATTACTAGAGGTGACAAGGGCTGTGCAGTAATATAACATCGCCTGTGCATACATTTAGGTAACACTGAGAGATCATGTGGTATTACTAGAGGTGAAATGGGCTGTGCAGTAATATAACATCACCTGTGCATACATTTAGGTAACACTGAGAGATCATGTGGTATTACTAGAGGTGACATGGGCTGTGCAGTAATATAACATTGCCTGTGCATACATTTAGGTAACACTGAGATCATGTGGGATTACTAGAGGTGACATGGGCTGTGCAGTAATATAACATCGCCTGTGCATACATTTAGGTAACACAGAGATCATGTGGGATAACTAGAAGTGACATGGGCTGTGCAGTAATATAACATCGCCTGTGCATACATTTAGGTAACACTGAGATCATGTGGGGTTACTAGAGGTGACATGGGCTGTGCAGTAATATAACATCACCTGTGCATACATGTAGGTAACACTGAGAGATCATGTGGGATTACTAGAGATGACATGGGCTGTGCAGTAATATAACATTGCCTGTGCATACATTTAGGTAACACTGAGATCATGTGGGATTACTAGAGGTGACATGGGCAGTACAGTAATATAACATCGCCTGTGCATACATTTAGGTAACACAGAGATCATGTGGGATTACTAGAGGTGACATGGGCTGTGCAGTAATATAACATTGCCTGTGCATACATTTAGGTAACACTGAGAGATCATGTGGGATTACTAGAGGTGACATGGGCTGTGCAGTAATATAACATTGCCTGTGCATACATTTAGGTAACACTGAGAGAACATGTGGGATTACTAGAGGTGACATGGGCTGTGCAGTAATATAACATCGCCTGTGCATACATTTAGGTAACACTGAGATCATGTGGTATTACTAGAGGAGAAATGGGTTGTGCAGTAATATAACATCGCCTGTGCATACATTTAGGTAACACAGAGATCATGTGGAATTACTAGAGATGACATGGGCTGTGCAGTAATATAACATCGACTCAGCATACATTTAGGTAACACTGAGAGATCATGTGGGATTACTAGAGGTGACATGGGCTGTGCAGTAATATAACATCGCCTGTGCATACATTTAGGTAACACTGAGAGGACATGTGGGATTACTAGAGGTGACATGGGCTGTGCAGTAATATAACATCACCTGTGCATACATTTAGGTAACACTGAGAGATCATGTGGGATTACTAGACGTGACATGGGCTGTGCAGTAATATAACATCGCCTGTGCATACATTTAGGTAACACTGAGATCATGTGGGATTACTAGAGGTGACATGGGCTGTGCAGTAATATAACATCTCCTGTGCATACATTTAGGTAACACTGAGATCATATGGGATTACTAGAGGTGACATGGGCTGTGCAGTAATATAACATCGCCTGTGCATACATTTAGGTAACACAGAGATCATGTGGGATTACTAGAGGTGACATGGGCTGTGCAGTAATATAACATCTCCTGTGCATACATTTAGGTAACACTGAGAGATCATGTGGGATTACTAGAGGTGACATGGGCTGTGCAGTAATATAACATCTCCTGTGCATACATTTAGGTAACACAGAGATCATGTGGGATTACTAGAGGTGACATGGGCTGTGCAGTAATATAACATCTCCTGTGCATACATTTAGGTAACACTGAGAGATCATGTGGGATTACTAGAGATGACATGGGCTGTGCAGTAATATAACATCGCCTGTGCATACATTTAGGTAACACTGAGAGATCATGTGGGATTACTAGAGGTGACATGGGCTGTGCAGTAATATAACATCTCCTGTGCATACATTTAGGTAACACTGAGAGATCATGTGGTATTACTAGAGGTGACATGGGCTGTGCAGTAATATAACATCGCCTGTGCATACATTTAGGTAACACTGAGATCATGTGGGATTACTAGAGGTGACATGGGCTGTGCAGTAATATAACATCTCCTGTGCATACATTTAGGTAACACTGAGAGATCATGTGGGATTACTAGAGGTGACATGGGCTGTGCAGTAATATAACACCGCCTGTGCATACATTTAGGTAACACTGAGAACATGTGGGATTACTAGAGGTGACATGGGCTGTGCAGTAATATAACATCGCCTGTGCATACATTTAGGTAACACTGAGATCATGTGGGATTACTAGAGGTGACATGGGCTGTGCAGTAATATAACATCGCCTGTGCATACATTTAGGTAACACTGAGATCATGTGGGATTACTAGAGGTGACATGGGCTGTGCAGTAATATAACATCTCCTGTGCATACATTTAGATAACACTGAGATCATGTGGGATTACTAGAAGTGACATGGGCTGTGCAGTAATATAACATCGCCTGTGCATACATTTAGGTAACACTGAGAGATCATGTGGGATTACTAGAGGTGACATGGGCTGTGCAGTAATATAACATCGCCTGTGCATACATTTAGGTAACACAGAGATCATGTGGGATTACTAGAGATGACATGGGCTGTGCAGTAATATAACATCGCCTGTGCATACATTTAGGTAACACTGAGAACATGTGGGATTACTAGAGGTGACATGGGCTGTGCAGTAATATAACATCACCTGTGCATACATTTAGGTAACACTGAGATATCATGTGGGATTACTAGAGGTGACATGGGCTGTGTAGTAATATAACATCGCCTGTGCATACATTTAGGTAACACTGAGATCATGTGGGATTACTAGAGGTGACATGGGCTGTGCAGTAATATAACATTGCCTGTGCATACATTTAGGTAACACTGAGAGATCATGTGGGATTACTAGAGGTGACATGGGCTGTGCAGTAATATAACACAGCCTGTGCATACATTTAGGTAACACTGAGATCATGTGGGATTACTAGAGATGACTTGGGCTGGGCATTAATATAACATCGCCTATGCATACATTTAGGTAACACTGAGAGAACATGTGGGATTACTAGAGATGACATGGGCTGTGCAGTAATATAACATCGCCTGTGCATACATTTAGGTAACTTTGAGATCATGTGGGATTACTAGAGGTGACAAGGACTGTGCAGTAATATAACATCGCCTGTGCATACATTTAGGTAACACTGAGAGACCATGTGGGATTACTAGAGGTGACATGGGCTGTGCAGTAATATAACATCACCAGTGCATACATTTAGGTAACACTGAGATCATGTGGAATTACTAGAGGTGACATGGGCAGTGCAGTAATATAACATTGCCTGTGCATACATTTAGGTAACACTGAGACCATGTGGTATTATTAGAGGTTACATGGGCTGTGCAGTAATATAACATCTCCTGTGCATACATTTAGGTAACACAGAGATCATATGGGATTACTAGAGGTGACATGGGCTGTGCAGTAATATAACATCGCCTGTGCATACATTTAGGTAACACTGAGACCATGTGGGATTACTAGAGGTGACATGGGCTGTGCAGTAATATAACATCGCCTGTGCATACATTTAGGTAACACTGAGAGATCATGTGGTATTACTAGAGGTGACATGGGCTGTGCAGTAATATAACATTGCCTGTGCATACATTTAGGTAACACTGAGATCATGTGGGATTACTAGAGGTGACATGGGCTGTGCAGTAATATAACATCGCCTGTGCATACATTTAGGTAACACAGAGATCATGTGGGATAACTAGAAGTGACATGGGCTGTGCAGTAATATAACATCGCCTGTGCATACATTTAGGTAACACTGAGATCATGTGGGGTTACTAGAGGTGACATGGGCTGTGCAGTAATATAACATCACCTGTGCATACATGTAGGTAACACTGAGAGATCATGTGGGATTACTAGAGATGACATGGGCTGTGCAGTAATATAACATTGCCTGTGCATACATTTAGGTAACACTGAGATCATGTGGGATTACTAGAGGTGACATGGGCAGTACAGTAATATAACATCGCCTGTGCATACATTTAGGTAACACAGAGATCATGTGGGATTACTAGAGGTGACATGGGCTGTGCAGTAATATAACATTGCCTGTGCATACATTTAGGTAACACTGAGAGATCATGTGGGATTACTAGAGGTGACATGGGCTGTGCAGTAATATAACATTGCCTGTGCATACATTTAGGTAACACTGAGAGAACATGTGGGATTACTAGAGGTGACATGGGCTGTGCAGTAATATAACATCTCCTGTGCATACATTTAGGTAACACTGAGATCATGTGGTATTACTAGAGGAGAAATGGGTTGTGCAGTAATATAACATCGCCTGTGCATACATTTAGGTAACACAGAGATCATGTGGAATTACTAGAGATGACATGGGCTGTGCAGTAATATAACATCGACTCAGCATACATTTAGGTAACACTGAGAGATCATGTGGGATTACTAGAGGTGACATGGGCTGTGCAGTAATATAACATCGCCTGTGCATACATTTAGGTAACACTGAGAGGACATGTGGGATTACTAGAGGTGACATGGGCTGTGCAGTAATATAACATCACCTGTGCATACATTTAGGTAACACTGAGAGATCATGTGGGATTACTAGACGTGACATGGGCTGTGCAGTAATATAACATCGCCTGTGCATACATTTAGGTAACACTGAGATCATGTGGGATTACTAGAGGTGACATGGGCTGTGCAGTAATATAACATCTCCTGTGCATACATTTAGGTAACACTGAGATCATATGGGATTACTAGAGGTGACATGGGCTGTGCAGTAATATAACATCGCCTGTGCATACATTTAGGTAACACAGAGATCATGTGGGATTACTAGAGGTGACATGGGCTGTGCAGTAATATAACATCTCCTGTGCATACATTTAGGTAACACTGAGAGATCATGTGGGATTACTAGAGGTGACATGGGCTGTGCAGTAATATAACATCTCCTGTGCATACATTTAGGTAACACAGAGATCATGTGGGATTACTAGAGGTGACATGGGCTGTGCAGTAATATAACATCTCCTGTGCATACATTTAGGTAACACTGAGAGATCATGTGGGATTACTAGAGATGACATGGGCTGTGCAGTAATATAACATCGCCTGTGCATACATTTAGGTAACACTGAGATATCATGTGGGATTACTAGAGGTGACATGGGCTGTGTAGTAATATAACATCGCCTGTGCATACATTTAGGTAACACTGAGATCATGTGGGATTACTAGAGGTGACATGGGCTGTGCAGTAATATAACATTGCCTGTGCATACATTTAGGTAACACTGAGAGATCATGTGGGATTACTAGAGGTGACATGGGCTGTGCAGTAATATAACACAGCCTGTGCATACATTTAGGTAACACTGAGATCATGTGGGATTACTAGAGATGACTTGGGCTGGGCATTAATATAACATCGCCTATGCATACATTTAGGTAACACTGAGAGAACATGTGGGATTACTAGAGATGACATGGGCTGTGCAGTAATATAACATCGCCTGTGCATACATTTAGGTAACTTTGAGATCATGTGGGATTACTAGAGGTGACAAGGACTGTGCAGTAATATAACATCGCCTGTGCATACATTTAGGTAACACTGAGAGACCATGTGGGATTACTAGAGGTGACATGGGCTGTGCAGTAATATAACATCACCAGTGCATACATTTAGGTAACACTGAGATCATGTGGAATTACTAGAGGTGACATGGGCAGTGCAGTAATATAACATTGCCTGTGCATACATTTAGGTAACACTGAGACCATGTGGTATTATTAGAGGTTACATGGGCTGTGCAGTAATATAACATCTCCTGTGCATACATTTAGGTAACACAGAGATCATATGGGATTACTAGAGGTGACATGGGCTGTGCAGTAATATAACATCGCCTGTGCATACATTTAGGTAACACTGAGACCATGTGGGATTACTAGAGGTGACATGGGCTGTGCAGTAATATAACATCGCCTGTGCATACATTTAGGTAACACTGAGAGATCATGTGGTATTACTAGAGGTGACATGGGCTGTGCAGTAATATAACATTGCCTGTGCATACATTTAGGTAACACTGAGATCATGTGGGATTACTAGAGGTGACATGGGCTGTGCAGTAATATAACATCGCCTGTGCATACATTTAGGTAACACAGAGATCATGTGGGATAACTAGAAGTGACATGGGCTGTGCAGTAATATAACATCGCCTGTGCATACATTTAGGTAACACTGAGATCATGTGGGGTTACTAGAGGTGACATGGGCTGTGCAGTAATATAACATCACCTGTGCATACATGTAGGTAACACTGAGAGATCATGTGGGATTACTAGAGATGACATGGGCTGTGCAGTAATATAACATTGCCTGTGCATACATTTAGGTAACACTGAGATCATGTGGGATTACTAGAGGTGACATGGGCAGTACAGTAATATAACATCGCCTGTGCATACATTTAGGTAACACAGAGATCATGTGGGATTACTAGAGGTGACATGGGCTGTGCAGTAATATAACATTGCCTGTGCATACATTTAGGTAACACTGAGAGATCATGTGGGATTACTAGAGGTGACATGGGCTGTGCAGTAATATAACATTGCCTGTGCATACATTTAGGTAACACTGAGAGAACATGTGGGATTACTAGAGGTGACATGGGCTGTGCAGTAATATAACATCGCCTGTGCATACATTTAGGTAACACTGAGATCATGTGGAATTACTAGAGATGACATGGGCTGTGCAGTAATATAACATCGACTCAGCATACATTTAGGTAACACTGAGAGATCATGTGGGATTACTAGAGGTGACATGGGCTGTGCAGTAATATAACATCGCCTGTGCATACATTTAGGTAACACTGAGAGGACATGTGGGATTACTAGAGGTGACATGGGCTGTGCAGTAATATAACATCACCTGTGCATACATTTAGGTAACACTGAGAGATCATGTGGGATTACTAGACGTGACATGGGCTGTGCAGTAATATAACATCGCCTGTGCATACATTTAGGTAACACTGAGATCATGTGGGATTACTAGAGGTGACATGGGCTGTGCAGTAATATAACATCTCCTGTGCATACATTTAGGTAACACTGAGATCATATGGGATTACTAGAGGTGACATGGGCTGTGCAGTAATATAACATCGCCTGTGCATACATTTAGGTAACACAGAGATCATGTGGGATTACTAGAGGTGACATGGGCTGTGCAGTAATATAACATCTCCTGTGCATACATTTAGGTAACACTGAGAGATCATGTGGGATTACTAGAGGTGACATGGGCTGTGCAGTAATATAACATCTCCTGTGCATACATTTAGGTAACACAGAGATCATGTGGGATTACTAGAGGTGACATGGGCTGTGCAGTAATATAACATCTCCTGTGCATACATTTAGGTAACACTGAGAGATCATGTGGGATTACTAGAGATGACATGGGCTGTGCAGTAATATAACATCGCCTGTGCATACATTTAGGTAACACTGAGAGATCATGTGGGATTACTAGAGGTGACATGGGCTGTGCAGTAATATAACATCTCCTGTGCATACATTTAGGTAACACTGAGAGATCATGTGGTATTACTAGAGGTGACATGGGCTGTGCAGTAATATAACATCGCCTGTGCATACATTTAGGTAACACTGAGATCATGTGGGATTACTAGAGGTGACATGGGCTGTGCAGTAATATAACATCTCCTGTGCATACATTTAGGTAACACTGAGAGATCATGTGGGATTACTAGAGGTGACATGGGCTGTGCAGTAATATAACACCGCCTGTGCATACATTTAGGTAACACTGAGAACATGTGGGATTACTAGAGGTGACATGGGCTGTGCAGTAATATAACATCGCCTGTGCATACATTTAGGTAACACTGAGATCATGTGGGATTACTAGAGGTGACATGGGCTGTGCAGTAATATAACATCGCCTGTGCATACATTTAGGTAACACTGAGATCATGTGGGATTACTAGAGGTGACATGGGCTGTGCAGTAATATAACATCTCCTGTGCATACATTTAGATAACACTGAGATCATGTGGGATTACTAGAAGTGACATGGGCTGTGCAGTAATATAACATCGCCTGTGCATACATTTAGGTAACACTGAGAGATCATGTGGGATTACTAGAGGTGACATGGGCTGTGCAGTAATATAACATCGCCTGTGCATACATTTAGGTAACACAGAGATCATGTGGGATTACTAGAGATGACATGGGCTGTGCAGTAATATAACATCGCCTGTGCATACATTTAGGTAACACTGAGAACATGTGGGATTACTAGAGGTGACATGGGCTGTGCAGTAATATAACATCACCTGTGAATACATTTAGGTAACACTGAGATATCATGTGGGATTACTAGAGGTGACATGGGCTGTGTAGTAATATAACATCGCCTGTGCATACATTTAGGTAACACTGAGATCATGTGGGATTACTAGAGGTGACATGGGCTGTGCAGTAATATAACATTGCCTGTGCATACATTTAGGTAACACTGAGAGATCATGTGGGATTACTAGAGGTGACATGGGCTGTGCAGTAATATAACACAGCCTGTGCATACATTTAGGTAACACTGAGATCATGTGGGATTACTAGAGATGACTTGGGCTGGGCATTAATATAACATCGCCTATGCATACATTTAGGTAACACTGAGAGAACATGTGGGATTACTAGAGATGACATGGGCTGTGCAGTAATATAACATCGCCTGTGCATACATTTAGGTAACTTTGAGATCATGTGGGATTACTAGAGGTGACAAGGACTGTGCAGTAATATAACATCGCCTGTGCATACATTTAGGTAACACTGAGAGACCATGTGGGATTACTAGAGGTGACATGGGCTGTGCAGTAATATAACATCACCAGTGCATACATTTAGGTAACACTGAGATCATGTGGAATTACTAGAGGTGACATGGGCAGTGCAGTAATATAACATTGCCTGTGCATACATTTAGGTAACACTGAGACCATGTGGTATTATTAGAGGTTACATGGGCTGTGCAGTAATATAACATCTCCTGTGCATACATTTAGGTAACACAGAGATCATATGGGATTACTAGAGGTGACATGGGCTGTGCAGTAATATAACATCGCCTGTGCATACATTTAGGTAACACTGAGACCATGTGGGATTACTAGAGGTGACATGGGCTGTGCAGTAATATAACATCGCCTGTGCATACATTTAGGTAACACTGAGATCATGTGGGATTACTAGAAGTGACATGGGCTGTGCAGTAATATAACATCGCCTGTGCATACATTTAGGTAACACAGAGATCATGTGGGATTACTAGAGGTGACATGGGCTGTGCAGTAATATAACATCGCCTGTGCATACATTTAGGTAACACTGAGATCATGTGGGATTACTAGAGGTGACATGGGCTGTGCAGTAATATAACATCGCCTGTGCATACATTTAGGTAACACTGAGAGATCATGTGGGATTACTAGAGATGACATGGGCTGTGCAGTAATATAACATCGACTGTGCATACATTTAGGTAACACTGAGAGATCATAGAGATGGCATGGGCTGTGCAGCAATATAACATCGCCTGTGCATACATTTAGATAACAATGAGATCATGTGGTATTACTAGAGGTGACAAGGGCTGTGCAGTAATATAACATCGCCTGTGCATACATTTAGGTAACACTGAGAGATCATGTGGGATTACTAGAGGTGACATGGGCTGTGCAGTAATATAACATCGCCTGTGCATACATTTAGGTAACACTGAGAGGACATGTGGGATTACTAGAGGTGACATGGGCTGTGCAGTAATATAACATCACCTGTGCATACATTTAGGTAACACTGAGAGATCATGTGGGATTACTAGACGTGACATGGGCTGTGCAGTAATATAACATCGCCTGTGCATACATTTAGGTAACACTGAGATCATGTGGGATTACTAGAGGTGACATGGGCTGTGCAGTAATATAACATCTCCTGTGCATACATTTAGGTAACACTAAGAGATCATGTGGGATTACTAGAGGTGACATGGGCTGTGCAGTAATATAACACCGCCTGTGCATACATTTAGGTAACAATGAGAACATGTGGGATTACTAGAGGTGACATGGGCTGTGCAGTAATATAACATCGCCTGTGCATACATTTAGGTAACACTGAGATCATGTGGGATTACTAGAGGTGACATGGGCTGTGCAGTAATATAACATCGCCTGTGCATACATTTAGGTAACACTGAGATCATGTGGGATTACTAGAGGTGACATGGGCTGTGCAGTAATATAACATCTCCTGTGCATACATTTAGATAACACTGAGATCATGTGGGATTACTAGAAGTGACATGGGCTGTGCAGTAATATAACATCGCCTTTGCATACATTTAGGTAACACTGAGAGATCATGTGGGATTACTAGAGGTGACATGGGCTGTGCAGTAATATAACATCGCCTGTGCATACATTTAGGTAACACAGAGATCATGTGGGATTACTAGAGATGACATGGGCTGTGCAGTAATATAACATCGCCTGTGCATACATTTAGGTAACACTGAGAACATGTGGGATTACTAGAGGTGACATGGGCTGTGCAGTAATATAACATCACCTGTGCATACATTTAGGTAACACTGAGATATCATGTGGGATTACTAGAGGTGACATGGGCTGTGTAGTAATATAACATCGCCTGTGCATACATTTAGGTAACACTGAGATCATGTGGGATTACTAGAGGTGACATGGGCTGTGCAGTAATATAACATTGCCTGTGCATACATTTAGGTAACACTGAGAGATCATGTGGGATTACTAGAGGTGACATGGGCTGTGCAGTAATACAACACAGCCTGTGCATACATTTAGGTAACACTGAGATCATGTGGGATTACTAGAGGTGACATGGGCTGTGCAGCAATATAACATCGCCTGTGCATACATTTAGGTAACACTGAGATCATGTGGGATTACTAGAAGTGACATGGGCTGTGCAGTAATATAACATCGCCTGTGCATACATTTAGGTAACACTGAGATCATGTGGGGTTACTAGAGGTGACACGGGCTGTGCAGCAATATAACATCGCCTGTGCATACATTTAGGTAACACTGAGATCATGTGGGATTACTAGAAGTGACATGGGCTGTGCAGTAATATAACATCTCCTGTGCATACATTTAGGTAACACTGAGATCATGTGGGATTACTAGAGGTGACATGGGCTGTGCAGTATTATAACATCACCTGTGCATACATTTAGGTAACACTGAGATCATGTGGGATTACTAGAGATGACTTGGGCTGGGCATTAATATAACATCGCCTATGCATACATTTAGGTAACACTGAGAGAACATGTGGGATTACTAGAGATGACATGGGCTGTGCAGTAATATAACATCGCCTGTGCATACATTTAGGTAACTTTGAGATCATGTGGGATTACTAGAGGTGACATGGGCTGTGCAGTAATATAACATCACCTGTGCATACATTTAGGTAACACTGAGATCATGTGGAATTACTAGAGGTGACATGGGCAGTGCAGTAATATAACATTGCCTGTGCATACATTTAGGTAACACTGAGACCATGTGGTATTATTAGAGGTTACATGGGCTGTGCAGTAATATAACATCTCCTGTGCATACATTTAGGTAACACAGAGATCATATGGGATTACTAGAGGTGACATGGGCTGTGCAGTAATATAACATCGCCTGTGCATACATTTAGGTAACACTGAGACCATGTGGGATTACTAGAGGTGACATGGGCTGTGCATACATTTAGGTAACACTGAGATCATGTGGGATTACTAGAAGTGACATGGGCTGTGCAGTAATATAACATCGCCTGTGCATACATTTAGGTAACACAGAGATCATCTGGGATTACTAGAGGTGACATGGGCTGTGCAGTAATATAACATCGCCTGTGCATACATTTAGGTAACACTGAGATCATGTGGGATTACTAGAGGTGACATGGGCTGTGCAGTAATATAACATCGCCTGTGCATACATTTAGGTAACACTGAGAGATCATAGAGATGGCATGGGCTGTGCAGCAATATAACATCGCCTGTGCATACATTTAGATAACAATGAGATCATGTGGTATTACTATAGGTGGCATGGGCTGTGCAGTAATATAACATCGCCTGTGCATACATTTAGGTAACACTGAGAGATCATGTGGGATAACTAGAGGTGACATAGGCTGTGCAGTAATATAACATCACCTGTGCATACATTTAGGTAACACTGAGATCATGTGGGATTACTAGAGGTGACAAGGGCTGTGCAGTAATATAACATCGCCTGTGCATACATTTAGGTAACACTGAGAGATCATGTGGTATTACTAGAGGTGAAATGGGCTGTGCAGTAATATAACATCACCTGTGCATACATTTAGGTAACACTGAGAGATCATGTGGTATTACTAGAGGTGACATGGGCTGTGCAGTAATATAACATTGCCTGTGCATACATTTAGGTAACACTGAGATCATGTGGGATTACTAGAGGTGACATGGGCTGTGCAGTAATATAACATCGCCTGTGCATACATTTAGGTAACACAGAGATCATGTGGGATAACTAGAAGTGACATGGGCTGTGCAGTAATATAACATCGCCTGTGCATACATTTAGGTAACACTGAGATCATGTGGGGTTACTAGAGGTGACATGGGCTGTGCAGTAATATAACATCACCTGTGCATACATGTAGGTAACACTGAGAGATCATGTGGGATTACTAGAGATGACATGGGCTGTGCAGTATTATAACATTGCCTGTGCATACATTTAGGTAACACTGAGATCATGTGGGATTACTAGAGGTGACATGGGCAGTACAGTAATATAACATCGCCTGTGCATACATTTAGGTAACACAGAGATCATGTGGGATTACTAGAGGTGACATGGGCTGTGCAGTAATATAACATTGCCTGTGCATACATTTAGGTAACACTGAGAGATCATGTGGGATTACTAGAGGTGACATGGGCTGTGCAGTAATATAACATTGCCTGTGCATACATTTAGGTAACACTGAGAGAACATGTGGGATTACTAGAGGTGACATGGGCTGTGCAGTAATATAACATCGCCTGTGCATACATTTAGGTAACACTGAGATCATGTGGTATTACTAGAGGTGAAATGGGTTGTGCAGTAATATAACATCGCCTGTGCATACATTTAGGTAACACAGAGATCATGTGGGATTACTAGAGATGACATGGGCTGTGCAGTAATATAACATCGACTCTGCATACATTTAGGTAACACTGAGAGATCATGTGGGATTACTAGAGGTGACATGGGCTGTGCAGTAATATAACATCGCCTGTGCATACATTTAGGTAACACTGAGAGGACATGTGGGATTACTAGAGGTGACATGGGCTGTGCAGTAATATAACATCACCTGTGCATACATTTAGGTAACACTGAGAGATCATGTGGGATTACTAGACGTGACATGGGCTGTGCAGTAATATAACATCGCCTGTGCATACATTTAGGTAACACTGAGATCATGTGGGATTACTAGAGGTGACATGGGCTGTGCAGTAATATAACATCTCCTGTGCATACATTTAGGTAACACTAAGAGATCATGTGGGATTACTAGAGGAGACATGGGCTGTGCAGTAATATAACACCGCCTGTGCATACATTTAGGTAACAATGAGAACATGTGGGATTACTAGAGGTGACATGGGCTGTGCAGTAATATAACATCGCCTGTGCATACATTTAGGTAACACTGAGATCATGTGGGATTACTAGAGGTGACATGGGCTGTGCAGTAATATAACATCGCCTGTGCATACATTTAGGTAACACTGAGATCATGTGGGATTACTAGAGGTGACATGGGCTGTGCAGTAATATAACATCTCCTGTGCATACATTTAGATAACACTGAGATCATGTGGGATTACTAGAAGTGACATGGGCTGTGCAGTAATATAACATCGCCTGTGCATACATTTAGGTAACACTGAGAGATCATGTGGGATTACTAGAGGTGACATGGGCTGTGCAGTAATATAACATCGCCTGTGCATACATTTAGGTAACACAGAGATCATGTGGGATTACTAGAGATGACATGGGCTGTGCAGTAATATAACATCGCCTGTGCATACATTTAGGTAACACTGAGAACATGTGGGATTACTAGAGGTGACATGGGCTGTGCAGTAATATAACATCACCTGTGCATACATTTAGGTAACACTGAGATATCATGTGGGATTACTAGAGGTGACATGGGCTGTGTAGTAATATAACATCGCCTGTGCATACATTTAGGTAACACTGAGATCATGTGGGATTACTAGAGGTGACATGGGCTGTGCAGTAATATAACATTGCCTGTGCATACATTTAGGTAACACTGAGAGATCATGTGGGATTACTAGAGGTGACATGGGCTGTGCAGTAATACAACACAGCCTGTGCATACATTTAGGTAACACTGAGATCATGTGGGATTACTAGAGGTGACATGGGCTGTGCAGCAATATAACATCGCCTGTGCATACATTTAGGTAACACTGAGATCATGTGGGATTACTAGAAGTGACATGGGCTGTGCAGTAATATAACATCGCCTGTGCATACATTTAGGTAACACTGAGATCATGTGGGGTTACTAGAGGTGACACGGGCTGTGCAGCAATATAACATCGCCTGTGCATACATTTAGGTAACACTGAGATCATGTGGGATTACTAGAAGTGACATGGGCTGTGCAGTAATATAACATCTCCTGTGCATACATTTAGGTAACACTGAGATCATGTGGGATTACTAGAGGTGACATGGGCTGTGCAGTATTATAACATCACCTGTGCATACATTTAGGTAACACTGAGATCATGTGGGATTACTAGAGATGACTTGGGCTGGGCATTAATATAACATCGCCTATGCATACATTTAGGTAACACTGAGAGAACATGTGGGATTACTAGAGATGACATGGGCTGTGCAGTAATATAACATCGCCTGTGCATACATTTAGGTAACTTTGAGATCATGTGGGATTACTAGAGGTGACATGGGCTGTGCAGTAATATAACATCACCTGTGCATACATTTAGGTAACACTGAGATCATGTGGAATTACTAGAGGTGACATGGGCAGTGCAGTAATATAACATTGCCTGTGCATACATTTAGGTAACACTGAGACCATGTGGTATTATTAGAGGTTACATGGGCTGTGCAGTAATATAACATCTCCTGTGCATACATTTAGGTAACACAGAGATCATATGGGATTACTAGAGGTGACATGGGCTGTGCAGTAATATAACATCGCCTGTGCATACATTTAGGTAACACTGAGACCATGTGGGATTACTAGAGGTGACATGGGCTGTGCATACATTTAGGTAACACTGAGATCATGTGGGATTACTAGAAGTGACATGGGCTGTGCAGTAATATAACATCGCCTGTGCATACATTTAGGTAACACAGAGATCATGTGGGATTACTAGAGGTGACATGGGCTGTGCAGTAATATAACATCGCCTGTGCATACATTTAGGTAACACTGAGATCATGTGGGATTACTAGAGGTGACATGGGCTGTGCAGTAATATAACATCGCCTGTGCATACATTTAGGTAACACTGAGAGATCATAGAGATGGCATGGGCTGTGCAGCAATATAACATCGCCTGTGCATACATTTAGATAACAATGAGATCATGTGGTATTACTATAGGTGACATGGGCTGTGCAGTAATATAACATCGCCTGTGCATACATTTAGGTAACACTGAGAGATCATGTGGGATAACTAGAGGTGACATAGGCTGTGCAGTAATATAACATCACCTGTGCATACATTTAGGTAACACTGAGATCATGTGGGATTACTAGAGGTGACAAGGGCTGTGCAGTAATATAACATCGCCTGTGCATACATTTAGGTAACACTGAGAGATCATGTGGTATTACTAGAGGTGAAATGGGCTGTGCAGTAATATAACATCACCTGTGCATACATTTAGGTAACACTGAGAGATCATGTGGTATTACTAGAGGTGACATGGGCTGTGCAGTAATATAACATTGCCTGTGCATACATTTAGGTAACACTGAGATCATGTGGGATTACTAGAGGTGACATGGGCTGTGCAGTAATATAACATCGCCTGTGCATACATTTAGGTAACACAGAGATCATGTGGGATAACTAGAAGTGACATGGGCTGTGCAGTAATATAACATCGCCTGTGCATACATTTAGGTAACACTGAGATCATGTGGGGTTACTAGAGGTGACATGGGCTGTGCAGTAATATAACATCACCTGTGCATACATGTAGGTAACACTGAGAGATCATGTGGGATTACTAGAGATGACATGGGCTGTGCAGTAATATAACATTGCCTGTGCATACATTTAGGTAACACTGAGATCATGTGGGATTACTAGAGGTGACATGGGCAGTACAGTAATATAACATCGCCTGTGCATACATTTAGGTAACACAGAGATCATGTGGGATTACTAGAGGTGACATGGGCTGTGCAGTAATATAACATTGCCTGTGCATACATTTAGGTAACACTGAGAGATCATGTGGGATTACTAGAGGTGACATGGGCTGTGCAGTAATATAACATTGCCTGTGCATACATTTAGGTAACACTGAGAGAACATGTGGGATTACTAGAGGTGACATGGGCTGTGCAGTAATATAACATCGCCTGTGCATACATTTAGGTAACACTGAGATCATGTGGTATTACTAGAGGAGAAATGGGTTGTGCAGTAATATAACATCGCCTGTGCATACATTTAGGTAACACAGAGATCATGTGGGATTACTAGAGATGACATGGGCTGTGCAGTAATATAACATCGACTCTGCATACATTTAGGTAACACTGAGAGATCATGTGGGATTACTAGAGGTGACATGGGCTGTGCAGTAATATAACATCGCCTGTGCATACATTTAGGTAACACTGAGAGGACATGTGGGATTACTAGAGGTGACATGGGCTGTGCAGTAATATAACATCACCTGTGCATACATTTAGGTAACACTGAGAGATCATGTGGGATTACTAGACGTGACATGGGCTGTGCAGTAATATAACATCGCCTGTGCATACATTTAGGTAACACTGAGATCATGTGGGATTACTAGAGGTGACATGGGCTGTGCAGTAATATAACATCTCCTGTGCATACATTTAGGTAACACTGAGATCATATGGGATTACTAGAGGTGACATGGGCTGTGCAGTAATATAACATCGCCTGTGCATACATTTAGGTAACACAGAGATCATGTGGTATTACTAGAGGTGACATGGGCTGTGCAGTAATATAACATCTCCTGTGCATACATTTAGGTAACACTGAGAGATCATGTGGGATTACTAGAGGTGACATGGGCTGTGCAGTAATATAACATCTCCTGTGCATACATTTAGGTAACACAGAGATCATGTGGGATTACTAGAGGTGACATGGGCTGTGCAGTAATATAACATCGCCTGTGCATACATTTAGGTAACACAGAGATCATGTGGGATTACTAGAGATGACATGGGCTGTGCAGTAATATAACATTGCCTGTGCATACATTTAGGTAACACTGAGATCATATGGGATTACTAGAGATGACATGGGCTGTGCAGTAATATAACATCGACTCTGCATACATTTAGGTAACACTGAGAGATCATGTGGGATTACTAGAGGTGACATGGGCTGTGCAGTAATATAACATCACCTGTGCATACATTTAGGTAACACTGAGAGATCATGTGGGATTACTAGAGGTGACATGGGCTGTGCAGTAATATAACATCTCCTGTGCATACATTTAGGTAACACTGAGAGATCATGTGGGATTACTAGAGGTGACATGGGATGTGCAGTAATATAACATCTTCTGTGCATACATTTAGGGAACACTGAGATCATGTGGGATTACTAGAGGTGACATGGGCTGTGTAGTAATATAACATCGCCTGTGCATACATTTAGGTAACACTGAGAGATCCTGTGGGATTACTAGAGGTGACATGGGCTGTGCAGTAATATAACATCGCCTGTGCATACATTTAGGTAACACTGAGATCATGTGGTATTACTAGAGGTGAAATGGGCTGTGCAGTAATATAACATAGCCTGTGCATACATTTAGGTAACACTGAGATCATGTGGGATTACTAGAGGTAACATGGGCTGTGCAGTAATATAACATCGCCTGTGCATACATGTAGGTAACACAGAGATCATGTGGGATTACTAGAGGTGACATGGGCTGTGCAGTAATATAACATCACCTGTGCATACATTTAGGTAACACTGAGCTATCATGTGGGATTACTAGAGGTGACATGGGCTGTGTAGTAATATAACATCGCCTGTGCATACATGTCGGTAATACTGAGATCATGTGGTATTACTAGAATTGACATGGGCTGTGCAGTAATATAACATCGCCTGTGCATACATTTAGGTAACACAGAGATCATGTGGGATTACTAGAGGTGACATGGACTGTGCAGAAATATAACATCGCCTGTGCATACATTTAGGTAACACTGAGCTCATGTGGGATTACTAGAGGTGACATGGGCTGTGCAGTAATATAACATTGCCTGTGCATACATTTAGGTAACACTGAGAGATCATGTGGGATTACTAGAGGTGACATGGGTTGTGCAGTAATATAACATCGCCTGTGCATACATTTAGGTAACACTGAGATATCATATGGGATTACTAGAGGTGACATGGGCTGTGCTGTAATATAACATTGCCTGTGCATACATTTAGGTAACACTGAGATCATGTGGGATTACTAGAGATGACATGGGCTGTGCAGTAATATAACATCGCCTGTGCATACATTTAGGTAACACTGAGAGATCATGTGGGATTACTAGAAGTGACATGGGCTGTGCAGTAATATAACATCGCCTGTGCATACATTTAGGTAACGCTGAAACCATGTGGGATTACTAGAGGTGACATGGGCTGTGCAGTAATATAACATTGCCTGTGCATACATTTAGGTAACACTGAGAGAACATGTGGGATTACTAGAGATGACATGGGCTGTGCAGTAATATAACATTGCCTGTGCATACATTTAGGTAACACTGAGATCATATGGGATTACTAGAGATGACATGGGCTGTGCAGTAATATAACATCGACTCTGCATACATTTAGGTAACACTGAGAGATCATGTGGGATTACTAGAGGTGACATGGGCTGTGCAGTAATATAACATCACCTGTGCATACATTTAGGTAACACTGAGAGATCATGTGGGATTACTAGAGGTGACATGGGCTGTGCAGTAATATAACATCGCCTGTGCATACATTTAGGTAACACTGAGATCATGTGGTATTACTAGAGGTGAAATGGGCTGTGCAGTAATATAACATCGCCTGTGCATACATTTAGGTAACACTGAGATCATGTGGGATTACTAGACGTGACATGGGCTGTGCAGTAATATAACATCGCCTGTGCATACATTTAGGTAACACAGAGATCATGTGGGATTACTAGACGTGACATGGGCTGTGCAGTAATATAACATCGCCTGTGCATACATTTAGGTAACCCTGAGATCATGTGGTATTACTAGAGGTGAAATGGGCTGTGCAGTAATATAACATCGCCTGTGCATACATTTAGGTAACACTGAGATCATGTGGGATTACTAGAGGTGACATGGGTTGTGCAGTAATATAACATCGCCTGTGCATACATTTAGGTAACACTGAGATCATGTGGGATTACTAGAGATGACATGGGCTGTGCAGTAATATAACATCGCCTGTGCATACATTTAGGTAACACTGAGAGATCATGTGGGATTACTAGAGGTGACATGGGCTGTGCAGTAATATAACATTGCCTGTGCATACATTTAGGTAACACTGAGAGATCATGTGGGAGTACTAGAGGTGACATGGGCTGTGCAGTAATATAACATCGCCTGTGCATACATGTAGGTAACACTGAGAGATCATGTGGGATTACTAGAGGTGACACGGGCTGTGCAGTAATATAACATTGCCTGTGCATACATTTAGGTAACACTGAGACCATGTGGGATTACTAGAGGTGACATGGGCTGTGCAGTAATATAACATTGCCTGTGCATACATTTAGGTAACACTGAGACCATGTGGGATTACTAGAGGTGACATGGGCTGTGCAGTAATATAACATCGCCTGTGCATACATTTAGGTAACACTGAGAGATCATGTGGGATTACTAGAGGTGACACGGGCTGTGCAGTAATATAACATTGCCTGTGCATACATTTAGGTAACACTGAGACCATGTGGGATTACTAGAGGTGACATAGGCTGTGCAGTAATATAACATCACCTGTGCATACATTTAGGTAACACTGAGAGATCATGTGGGATTACTAGAAGTGACATGGGCTGTGCAGTAATATAACATCGCCTGTGCATACATTTAGGTAACACTGAGAGATCATGTGGGATTACTAGAGGTGACATAGGCTGTGCAGTAATATAACATCACCTGTGCATACATTTAGGTAACACTGAGATCATGTGGGATTACTAGAGGTGACATAGGCTGTGCAGTAATATAACACAGCCTGTGCATACATTTAGGTAACACTGAGATCATGTGGGATTACTAGAGGTGACAAGGGCTGTGCAGTAATATAACATCGCCTGTGCATACATTTAGGTAACACTGAGAGATCATGTGGTATTACTAGAGGTGAAATGGGCTGTGCAGTAATATAACATCACCTGTGCATACATTTAGGTAACACTGAGAGATCATGTGGTATTACTAGAGGTGACATGGGCTGTGCAGTAATATAACATCACCTGTGCATACATTTAGGTAACACTGAGAGATCATGTGGGATTACTAGAGGTGACATGGGCTGTGCAGTAATATAACACCGCCTGTGCATACATTTAGGTAACACTGAGAACATGTGGGATTACTAGAGGTGACATGGGCTGTGCAGTAATATAACATCGCCTGTGCATACATTTAGGTAACACTGAGATCATGTGGGATTACTAGAGGTGACATGGGCTGTGCAGTAATATAACATCGCCTGTGCATACATTTAGGTAACACTGAGATCATGTGGGATTACTAGAGGTGACATGGGCTGTGCAGTAATATAACATCTCCTGTGCATACATTTAGATAACACTGAGATCATGTGGGATTACTAGAAGTGACATGGGCTGTGCAGTAATATAACATCGCCTGTGCATACATTTAGGTAACACTGAGAGATCATGTGGGATTACTAGAGGTGACATGGGCTGTGCAGTAATATAACATCGCCTGTGCATACATTTAGGTAACACAGAGATCATGTGGGATTACTAGAGATGACATGGGCTGTGCAGTAATATAACATCGCCTGTGCATACATTTAGGTAACACTGAGAACATGTGGGATTACTAGAGGTGACATGGGCTGTGCAGTAATATAACATCACCTGTGCATACATTTAGGTAACACTGAGATCATGTGGGATTACTAGAGGTGACATGGGCTGTGCAGTAATATAACATCGCCTGTGCATACATTTAGGTAACACTGAGATCATGTGGGATTACTAGAGGTGACATGGGCTGTGCAGTAATATAACATCGCCTGTGCATACATTTAGGTAACACTGAGATCATGTGGGATTACTAGAGGTGACATGGGCTGTGTAGTAATATAACATCGCCTGTGCATACATTTAGTTAACACTGAGATCATGTGGGATTACTAGAGGTGACATGGGCTGTGCAGTAATATAACATTGCCTGTGCATACATTTAGGTAACACTGAGAGATCATGTGGGATTACTAGAGGTGACATGGGCTGTGCAGTAATATAACACAGCCTGTGCATACATTTAGGTAACACTGAGATCATGTGGGATTACTAGAGGTGACATGGGCTGTGCAGTAATATAACATCTCCTGTGCATACATTTAGGTAACACTGAGATCATGTGGGATTACTAGAGGTGACATGGGCTGTGCAGTAATATAACATCACCTGTGCATACATTTAGGTAACACTGAGATCATGTGGGATTACTAGAGATGACTTGGGCTGGGCATTAATATAACATCGCCTATGCATACATTTAGGTAACACTGAGAGAACATGTGGGATTACTAGAGATGACATGGGCTGTGCAGTAATATAACATCGCCTGTGCATACATTTAGGTAACTTTGAGATCATGTGGGATTACTAGAGGTGACATGGACTGTGCAGTAATATAACATCGCCTGTGCATACATTTAGGTAACACTGAGAGACCATGTGGGATTACTAGAGGTGACATGGGCTGTGCAGTAATATAACATCACCTGTGCATACATTTAGGTAACACTGAGATCATGTGGAATTACTAGAGGTGACATGGGCAGTGCAGTAATATAACATTGCCTGTGCATACATTTAGGTAACACTGAGACCATGTGGTATTATTAGAGGTTACATGGGCTGTGCAGTAATATAACATCGCCTGTGCATACATTTAGGTAACACAGAGATCATGTGGGATTACTAGAGGTGACATGGGCTGTGCAGTAATATAACATCGCCTGTGCATACATTTAGGTAACACTGAGATCATGTGGGATTACTAGAGGTGACATGGGCTGTGCAGTAATATAACATCGCCTGTGCAACATTTAGGTAACACTGAGAGATCATGTGGGATTACTAGAGATGACATGGGCTGTGCAGTAATATAACATCGACTGTGCATACATTTAGGTAACACTGAGAGATCATAGAGATGGCATGGGCTGTGCAGCAATATAACATCGCCTGTGCATACATTTAGATAACAATGAGATCATGTGGTATTACTATAGGTGACATGGGCTGTGCAGTAATATAACATCGCCTGTGCATACATTTAGGTAACACTGAGAGATCATGTGGGATAACTAGAGGTGACATAGGCTGTGCAGTAATATAACATCACCTGTGCATACATTTAGGTAACACTGAGATCATGTGGGATTACTAGAGGTGACATAGGCTGTGCAGTAATATAACACAGCCTGTGCATACATTTAGGTAACACTGAGATCATGTGGGATTACTAGAGGTGACAAGGGCTGTGCAGTAATATAACATCGCCTGTGCATACATTTAGGTAACACTGAGAGATCATGTGGTATTACTAGAGGTGAAATGGGCTGTGCAGTAATATAACATCACCTGTGCATACATTTAGGTAACACTGAGAGATCATGTGGTATTACTAGAGGTGACATGGGCTGTGCAGTAATATAACATTGCCTGTGCATACATTTAGGTAACACTGAGAGATCATGTGGGATTACTAGAGGTGACATGGGTTGTGCAGTAATATAACATCGCCTGTGCATACATTTAGGTAACACTGAGATATCATGTGGGATTACTAGAGGTGACATGGGCTGTGCTGTAATATAACATTGCCTGTGCATACATTTAGGTAACACTGAGAGATCATGTGGGATTACTAGAGATGACATGGGCTGTGCAGTAATATAACATCGCCTGTGCATACATTTAGGTAACACTGAGAGATCATGTGGGATTACTAGAAGTGACATGAACAGTGCAGTAATATAACATCGCCTGTGCATACATTTAGGTAACACTGAGACCATGTGGGATTACTAGAGGTGACATGGGCTGTGCAGTAATATAACATTGCCTGTGCATACATTTAGGTAACACTGAGAGAACATGTGGGATTACTAGAGATGACATGGGCTGTGCAGTAATATAACATTGCCTGTGCATACATTTAGGTAACACTGAGATCATATGGGATTACTAGAGATGACATGGGCTGTGCAGTAATATAACATCGACTCTGCATACATTTAGGTAACACTGAGATATCATGTGGGATTACTAGAGGTGACATGGGCTGTGCAGTAATATAACATCGCCTGTGCATACATTTAGGTAACACTGAGAGATCATGTGGGATTACTAGAGGTGACATGGGCTGTGCAGTAATATAACATCGCCTGTGCATACATTTAGGTAACACTGAGATCATGTGGTATTACTAGAGGTGAAATGGGCTGTGGAGTAATATAACATCGCCTGTGCATACATTTAGGTAACACTGAGATCATGTGGGATTACTAGACGTGACATGGGCTGTGCAGTAATATAACATCGCCTGTGCATACATTTAGGTAACACAGAGATCATGTGGGATTACTAGACGTGACATGGGCTGTGCAGTAATATAACATCGCCTGTGCATACATTTAGGTAACACTGAGATCATGTGGTATTACTAGAGGTGAAATGGGCTGTGCAGTAATATAACATCGCCTGTGCATACATTTAGGTAACACTGAGATCATGTGGGATTACTAGAGGTGACATGGGTTGTGCAGTAATATAACATCGCCTGTGCATACATTTAGGTAACACTGAGATCATGTGGGATTACTAGAGATGACATGGGCTGTGCAGTAATATAACATCGCCTGTGCATACATTTAGGTAACACTGAGAGATCATGTGGGATTACTAGAGGTGACATGGGCTGTGCAGTAATATAACATCGCCTGTGCATACATTTAGGTAACACTGAGAGATCATGTGGGAGTACTAGAGGTGACATGGGCTGTGCAGTAATATAACATCGCCTGTGCATACATGTAGGTAACACTGAGAGATCATGTGGGATTACTAGAGGTGACACGGGCTGTGCAGTAATATAACATTGCCTGTGCATACATTTAGGTAACACTGAGACCATGTGGGATTACTAGAGGTGACATGGGCTGTGCAGTAATATAACATTGCCTGTGCATACATTTAGGTAACACTGAGACCATGTGGGATTACCAGAGGTGACATGGGCTGTGCAGTAATATAACATCGCCTGTGCATACATTTAGGTAACACTGAGAGATCATGTGGGATTACTAGAGGTGACACGGGCTGTGCAGTAATATAACATTGCCTGTGCATACATTTAGGTAACACTGAGACCATGTGGGATTACTAGAGGTGACATAGGCTGTGCAGTAATATAACATCACCTGTGCATACATTTAGGTAACACTGAGAGATCATGTGGGATTACTAGACGTGACATGGGCTGTGCAGTAATATAACATCGCCTGTGCATACATTTAGGTAACACTGAGATCATGTGGGATTACTAGAGGTGACATGGGCTGTGCAGTAATATAACATCTCCTGTGCATACATTTAGGTAACACTGAGAGATCATGTGGGATTACTAGAGGTGACATGGGCTGTGCAGTAATATAACACCGCCTGTGCATACATTTAGGTAACACTGAGAACATGTGGGATTACTAGAGGTGACATGGGCTCTGCAGTAATATAACATCGCCTGTGCATACATTTAGGTAACACTGAGATCATGTGGGATTACTAGAGGTGACATGGGCTGTGCAGTAATATAACATTGCCTGTGCATACATTTAGGTAACACTGAGATCATGTGGGATTACTAGAGGTGACATGGGCTGTGCAGTAATATAACATCTCCTGTGCATACATTTAGATAACACTGAGATCATGTGGGATTACTAGAAGTGACATGGGCTGTGCAGTAATATAACATCGCCTGTGCATACATTTAGGTAACACTGAGAGATCATGTGGGATTACTAGAGGTGACATGGGCTGTGCAGTAATATAACATCGCCTGTGCATACATTTAGGTAACACAGAGATCATGTGGGATTACTAGAGATGACATGGGCTGTGCAGTAATATAACATCGCCTGTGCATACATTTAGGTAACACTGAGAACATGTGGGATTACTAGAGGTGACATGGGCTGTGCAGTAATATAACATCACCTGTGCATACATTTAGGTAACACTGAGATATCATGTGGGATTACTAGAGGTGACATGGGCTGTGTAGTAATATAACATCGCCTGTGCATACATTTAGGTAACACTGAGATCATGTGGGATTACTAGAGGTGACATGGGCTGTGCAGTAATATAACATTGCCTGTGCATACATTTAGGTAACACTGAGAGATCATGTGGGATTACTAGAGGTGACATGGGCTGTGCAGTAATATAACACAGCCTGTGCATACATTTAGGTAACACTGAGATCATGTGGGATTACTAGAGGTGACATGGGCTGTGCAGTAATATAACATCTCCTGTGCATACATTTAGGTAACACTGAGATCATATGGGATTACTAGAGGTGACATGGGCTGTGCAGTAATATAACATCGCCTGTGCATACATTTAGGTAACACAGAGATCATGTGGGATTACTAGAGGTGACATGGGCTGTGCAGTAATATAACATCTCCTGTGCATACATTTAGGTAACACTGAGAGATCATGTGGGATTACTAGAGGTGACATGGGCTGTGCAGTAATATAACATCTCCTGTGCATACATTTAGGTAACACAGAGATCATGTGGGATTACTAGAGGTGACATGGGCTGTGCAGTAATATAACATCGCCTGTGCATACATTTAGGTAACACAGAGATCATGTGGGATTACTAGAGGTGACATGGGCTGTGCAGTAATATAACATCGCCTGTGCATACATTTAGGTAACACTGAGAGAACATGTGGAATTACTAGAGATGACATGGGCTGTGCAGTAATATAACATTGCCTGTGCATACATTTAGGTAACACTGAGATCATATGGGATTACTAGAGATGACATGGGCTGTGCAGTAATATAACATCGACTCTGCATACATTTAGGTAACACTGAGAGATCCTGTGGGATTACTAGAGGTGACATGGGCTGTGCAGTAATATAACATCGCCTGTGCATACATTTAGGTAACACTGAGATCATGTGGTATTACTAGAGGTGAAATGGGCTGTGCAGTAATATAACATCGCCTGTGCATACATGTAGGTAACACAGAGATCATGTGGGATTACTAGAGGTGACATGGGCTGTGCAGTAATATAACATCACCTGTGCATACATTTAGGTAACACTGAGATATCATGTGGGATTACTAGAGGTGACATGGGCTGTGTAGTAATATAACATCGCCTGTGCATACATGTCGGTAATACTGAGATCATGTGGTATTACTAGAATTGACATGGGCTGTGCAGTAATATAACATCGCCTGTGCATACATTTAGGTAACACAGAGATCATGTGGGATTACTAGAGGTGACATGGACTGTGCAGAAATATAACATCGCCTGTGCATACATTTAGGTAACACTGAGCTCATGTGGGATTACTAGAGGTGACATGGGCTGTGCAGTAATATAACATCGCCTGTGCATACATTTAGGTAACACTGAGAGATCATGTGGGATTACTAGAAGTGACATGGGCTGTGCAGTAATATAACATCGCCTGTGCATACATTTAGGTAACGCTGAGACCATGTGGGATTACTAGAGGTGACATGGGCTGTGCAGTAATATAAGATTGCCTGTGCATACATTTAGGTAACACTGAGAGAACATGTGGGATTACTAGAGATGACATGGGCTGTGCAGTAATATAACATTGCCTGTGCATACATTTAGGTAACACTGAGATCATATGGGATTACTAGAGATGACATGGGCTGTGCAGTAATATAACATCGACTCTGCATACATTTAGGTAACACTGAGAGATCATGTGGGATTACTAGAGGTGACATGGGCTGTGCAGTAATATAACATCACCTGTGCATACATTTAGGTAACACTGAGAGATCATGTGGGATTACTAGAGGTGACATGGGCTGTGCAGTAATATAACATCGCCTGTGCATACATTTAGGTAACACTGAGATCATGTGGTATTACTAGAGGTGAAATGGGCTGTGCAGTAATATAACATCGCCTGTGCATACATTTAGGTAACACTGAGATCATGTGGGATTACTAGACGTGACATGGGCTGTGCAGTAATATAACATCGCCTGTGCATACATTTAGGTAACACAGAGATCATGTGGGATTACTAGACGTGACATGGGCTGTGCAGTAATATAACATCGCCTGTGCATACATTTAGGTAACCCTGAGATCATGTGGTATTACTAGAGGTGAAATGGGCTGTGCAGTAATATAACATCGCCTGTGCATACATTTAGGTAACACTGAGATCATGTGGGATTACTAGAGGTGACATGGGTTGTGCAGTAATATAACATCGCCTGTGCATACATTTAGGTAACACTGAGATCATGTGGGATTACTAGAGATGACATGGGCTGTGCAGTAATATAACATCGCCTGTGCATACATTTAGGTAACACTGAGAGATCATGTGGGATTACTAGAGGTGACATGGGCTGTGCAGTAATATAACATCGCCTGTGCATACATTTAGGTAACACTGAGAGATCATGTGGGAGTACTAGAGGTGACATGGGCTGTGCAGTAATATAACATCGCCTGTGCATACATGTAGGTAACACTGAGAGATCATGTGGGATTACTAGAGGTGACACGGGCTGTGCAGTAATATAACATTGCCTGTGCATACATTTAGGTAACACTGAGACCATGTGGGATTACTAGAGGTGACATGGGCTGTGCAGTAATATAACATTGCCTGTGCATACATTTAGGTAACACTGAGACCATGTGGGATTACTAGAGGTGACATGGGCTGTGCAGTAATATAACATCGCCTGTGCATACATTTAGGTAACACTGAGAGATCATGTGGGATTACTAGAGGTGACACGGGCTGTGCAGTAATATAACATTGCCTGTGCATACATTTAGGTAACACTGAGACCATGTGGGATTACTAGAGGTGACATAGGCTGTGCAGTAATATAACATCACCTGTGCATACATTTAGGTAACACTGAGAGATCATGTGGGATTACTAGACGTGACATGGGCTGTGCAGTAATATAACATTGCCTGTGCATACATTTAGGTAACACTGAGATCATGTGGGATTACTAGAGGTGACATGGGCTGTGCAGTAATATAACATCTCCTGTGCATACATTTAGGTAACACTGAGAGATCATGTGGGATTACTAGAGGTGACATGGGCTGTGCAGTAATATAACACCGCCTGTGCATACATTTAGGTAACACTGAGAACATGTGGGATTACTAGAGGTGACATGGGCTGTGCAGTAATATAACATCGCTTGTGCATACATTTAGGTAACACTGAGATCATGTGGGATTACTAGAGGTGACATGGGCTGTGCAGTAATATAACATCGCCTGTGCATACATTTAGGTAACACTGAGAGATCATGTGGGATTACTAGAGGTGACATGGGCTGTGCAGTAATATAACATCGCCTGTGCATACATTTAGGTAACACTGAGAGATCATGTGGGAGTACTAGAGGTGACATGGGCTGTGCAGTAATATAACATCGCCTGTGCATACATGTAGGTAACACTGAGAGATCATGTGGGATTACTAGAGGTGACACGGGCTGTGCAGTAATATAACATTGCCTGTGCATACATTTAGGTAACACTGAGACCATGTGGGATTACTAGAGGTGACATGGGCTGTGCAGTAATATAACATTGCCTGTGCATACATTTAGGTAACACTGAGACCATGTGGGATTACTAGAGGTGACATGGGCTGTGCAGTAATATAACATCGCCTGTGCATACATTTAGGTAACACTGAGAGATCATGTGGGATTACTAGAGGTGACACGGGCTGTGCAGTAATATAACATTGCCTGTGCATACATTTAGGTAACACTGAGACCATGTGGGATTACTAGAGGTGACATAGGCTGTGCAGTAATATAACATCACCTGTGCATACATTTAGGTAACACTGAGAGATCATGTGGGATTACTAGACGTGACATGGGCTGTGCAGTAATATAACATTGCCTGTGCATACATTTAGGTAACACTGAGATCATGTGGGATTACTAGAGGTGACATGGGCTGTGCAGTAATATAACATCTCCTGTGCATACATTTAGGTAACACTGAGAGATCATGTGGGATTACTAGAGGTGACATGGGCTGTGCAGTAATATAACACCGCCTGTGCATACATTTAGGTAACACTGAGAACATGTGGGATTACTAGAGGTGACATGGGCTGTGCAGTAATATAACATCGCTTGTGCATACATTTAGGTAACACTGAGATCATGTGGGATTACTAGAGGTGACATGGGCTGTGCAGTAATATAACATCGCCTGTGCATACATTTAGGTAACACTGAGATCATGTGGGATTACTAGAGGTGACATGGGCTGTGCAGTAATATAACATCTCCTGTGCATACATTTAGATAACACTGAGATCATGTGGGATTACTAGAAGTGACATGGGCTGTGCAGTAATATAACATCGCCTGTGCATACATTTAGGTAACACTGAGAGATCATGTGGGATTACTAGAGGTGACATGGGCTGTGCAGTAATATAACATCGCCTGTGCATACATTTAGGTAACACAGAGATCATGTGGGATTACTAGAGATGACATGGGCTGTGCAGTAATATAACATCGCCTGTGCATACATTTAGGTAACACTGAGAACATGTGGGATTACTAGAGGTGACATGGGCTGTGCAGTAATATAACATCACCTGTGCATACATTTAGGTAACACTGAGATATCATGTGGGATTACTAGAGGTGACATGGGCTGTGTAGTAATATAACATCGCCTGTGCATACATTTAGTTAACACTGAGATCATGTGGGATTACTAGAGGTGACATGGGCTGTGCAGTAATATAACATTGCCTGTGCATACATTTAGGTAACACTGAGAGATCATGTGGGATTACTAGAGGTGACATGGGCTGTGCAGTAATATAACACAGCCTGTGCATACATTTAGGTAACACTGAGATCATGTGGGATTACTAGAGGTGACATGGGCTGTGCAGTAATATAACATCTCCTGTGCATACATTTAGGTAACACTGAGATCATGTGGGATTACTAGAGGTGACATGGGCTGTGCAGTAATATAACATCACCTGTGCATACATTTAGGTAACACTGAGATCATGTGGGATTACTAGAGATGACTTGGGCTGGGCATTAATATAACATCGCCTATGCATACATTTAGGTAACACTGAGAGAACATGTGGGATTACTAGAGATGACATGGGCTGTGCAGTAATATAACATCGCCTGTGCATACATTTAGGTAACTTTGAGATCATGTGGGATTACTAGAGGTGACATGGACTGTGCAGTAATATAACATCGCCTGTGCATACATTTAGGTAACACTGAGAGACCTTGTGGGATTACTAGAGGTGACATGGGCTGTGCAGTAATATAACATCACCTGTGCATACATTTAGGTAACACTGAGATCATGTGGAATTACTAGAGGTGACATGGGCAGTGCAGTAATATAACATTGCCTGTGCATACATTTAGGTAACACTGAGACCATGTGGTATTACTAGAGGTGACATGGGCTGTGCAGTAATATAACATCGCCTGTGCATACATTTAGGTAACACTGAGACCATGTGGGATTACTAGAGGTGACATGGGCTGTGCAGTAATATAACATCGCCTGTGCATACATTTAGGTAACACTGAGAGATCATGTGGTATTACTAGAGGTGAAATGGGCTGTGCAGTAATATAACATCACCTGTGCATACATTTAGGTAACACTGAGAGATCATGTGGTATTACTAGAGGTGACATGGGCTGTGCAGTAATATAACATTGCCTGTGCATACATTTAGGTAACACTGAGAGATCATGTGGGATTACTAGAGGTGACATGGGTTGTGCAGTAATATAACATCGCCTGTGCATACATTTAGGTAACACTGAGATATCATGTGGGATTACTAGAGGTGACATGGGCTGTGCTGTAATATAACATTGCCTGTGCATACATTTAGGTAACACTGAGATCATGTGGGATTACTAGAGATGACATGGGCTGTGCAGTAATATAACATCGCCTGTGCATACATTTAGGTAACACTGAGAGATCATGTGGGATTACTAGAAGTGACATGAACAGTGCAGTAATATAACATCGCCTGTGCATACATTTAGGTAACACTGAGACCATGTGGGATTACTAGAGGTGACATGGGCTGTGCAGTAATATAACATTGCCTGTGCATACATTTAGGTAACACTGAGAGAACATGTGGGATTACTAGAGATGACATGGGCTGTGCAGTAATATAACATTGCCTGTGCATACATTTAGGTAACACTGAGATCATATGGGATTACTAGAGATGACATGGGCTGTGCAGTAATATAACATCGACTCTGCATACATTTAGGTAACACTGAGATATCATGTGGGATTACTAGAGGTGACATGGGCTGTGCAGTAATATAACATCGCCTGTGCATACATTTAGGTAACACTGAGAGATCATGTGGGATTACTAGAGGTGACATGGGCTGTGCAGTAATATAACATCGCCTGTGCATACATTTAGGTAACACTGAGATCATGTGGTATTACTAGAGGTGAAATGGGCTGTGGAGTAATATAACATCGCCTGTGCATACATTTAGGTAACACTGAGATCATGTGGGATTACTAGACGTGACATGGGCTGTGCAGTAATATAACATCGCCTGTGCATACATTTAGGTAACACAGAGATCATGTGGGATTACTAGACGTGACATGGGCTGTGCAGTAATATAACATCGCCTGTGCATACATTTAGGTAACACTGAGATCATGTGGTATTACTAGAGGTGAAATGGGCTGTGCAGTAATATAACATCGCCTGTGCATACATTTAGGTAACACTGAGATCATGTGGGATTACTAGAGGTGACATGGGTTGTGCAGTAATATAACATCGCCTGTGCATACATTTAGGTAACACTGAGATCATGTGGGATTACTAGAGATGACATGGGCTGTGCAGTAATATAACATCGCCTGTGCATACATTTAGGTAACACTGAGAGATCATGTGGGATTACTAGAGGTGACATGGGCTGTGCAGTAATATAACATCGCCTGTGCATACATTTAGGTAACACTGAGAGATCATGTGGGAGTACTAGAGGTGACATGGGCTGTGCAGTAATATAACATCGCCTGTGCATACATGTAGGTAACACTGAGAGATCATGTGGGATTACTAGAGGTGACACGGGCTGTGCAGTAATATAACATTGCCTGTGCATACATTTAGGTAACACTGAGACCATGTGGGATTACTAGAGGTGACATGGGCTGTGCAGTAATATAACATTGCCTGTGCATACATTTAGGTAACACTGAGACCATGTGGGATTACCAGAGGTGACATGGGCTGTGCAGTAATATAACATCGCCTGTGCATACATTTAGGTAACACTGAGAGATCATGTGGGATTACTAGAGGTGACACGGGCTGTGCAGTAATATAACATTGCCTGTGCATACATTTAGGTAACACTGAGACCATGTGGGATTACTAGAGGTGACATAGGCTGTGCAGTAATATAACATCACCTGTGCATACATTTAGGTAACACTGAGAGATCATGTGGGATTACTAGACGTGACATGGGCTGTGCAGTAATATAACATCGCCTGTGCATACATTTAGGTAACACTGAGATCATGTGGGATTACTAGAGGTGACATGGGCTGTGCAGTAATATAACATCTCCTGTGCATACATTTAGGTAACACTGAGAGATCATGTGGGATTACTAGAGGTGACATGGGCTGTGCAGTAATATAACACCGCCTGTGCATACATTTAGGTAACACTGAGAACATGTGGGATTACTAGAGGTGACATGGGCTCTGCAGTAATATAACATCGCCTGTGCATACATTTAGGTAACACTGAGATCATGTGGGATTACTAGAGGTGACATGGGCTGTGCAGTAATATAACATTGCCTGTGCATACATTTAGGTAACACTGAGATCATGTGGGATTACTAGAGGTGACATGGGCTGTGCAGTAATATAACATCTCCTGTGCATACATTTAGATAACACTGAGATCATGTGGGATTACTAGAAGTGACATGGGCTGTGCAGTAATATAACATCGCCTGTGCATACATTTAGGTAACACTGAGAGATCATGTGGGATTACTAGAGGTGACATGGGCTGTGCAGTAATATAACATCGCCTGTGCATACATTTAGGTAACACAGAGATCATGTGGGATTACTAGAGATGACATGGGCTGTGCAGTAATATAACATCGCCTGTGCATACATTTAGGTAACACTGAGAACATGTGGGATTACTAGAGGTGACATGGGCTGTGCAGTAATATAACATCACCTGTGCATACATTTAGGTAACACTGAGATATCATGTGGGATTACTAGAGGTGACATGGGCTGTGTAGTAATATAACATCGCCTGTGCATACATTTAGGTAACACTGAGATCATGTGGGATTACTAGAGGTGACATGGGCTGTGCAGTAATATAACATTGCCTGTGCATACATTTAGGTAACACTGAGAGATCATGTGGGATTACTAGAGGTGACATGGGCTGTGCAGTAATATAACACAGCCTGTGCATACATTTAGGTAACACTGAGATCATGTGGGATTACTAGAGGTGACATGGGCTGTGCAGTAATATAACATCTCCTGTGCATACATTTAGGTAACACTGAGATCATATGGGATTACTAGAGGTGACATGGGCTGTGCAGTAATATAACATCGCCTGTGCATACATTTAGGTAACACAGAGATCATGTGGGATTACTAGAGGTGACATGGGCTGTGCAGTAATATAACATCTCCTGTGCATACATTTAGGTAACACTGAGAGATCATGTGGGATTACTAGAGGTGACATGGGCTGTGCAGTAATATAACATCTCCTGTGCATACATTTAGGTAACACAGAGATCATGTGGGATTACTAGAGGTGACATGGGCTGTGCAGTAATATAACATCGCCTGTGCATACATTTAGGTAACACAGAGATCATGTGGGATTACTAGAGGTGACATGGGCTGTGCAGTAATATAACATCGCCTGTGCATACATTTAGGTAACACTGAGAGAACATGTGGAATTACTAGAGATGACATGGGCTGTGCAGTAATATAACATTGCCTGTGCATACATTTAGGTAACACTGAGATCATATGGGATTACTAGAGATGACATGGGCTGTGCAGTAATATAACATCGACTCTGCATACATTTAGGTAACACTGAGAGATCCGGTGGGATTACTAGAGGTGACATGGGCTGTGCAGTAATATAACATCGCCTGTGCATACATTTAGGTAACACTGAGATCATGTGGTATTACTAGAGGTGAAATGGGCTGTGCAGTAATATAACATCGCCTGTGCATACATGTAGGTAACACAGAGATCATGTGGGATTACTAGAGGTGACATGGGCTGTGCAGTAATATAACATCACCTGTGCATACATTTAGGTAACACTGAGATATCATGTGGGATTACTAGAGGTGACATGGGCTGTGTAGTAATATAACATCGCCTGTGCATACATGTCGGTAATACTGAGATCATGTGGTATTACTAGAATTGACATGGGCTGTGCAGTAATATAACATCGCCTGTGCATACATTTAGGTAACACAGAGATCATGTGGGATTACTAGAGGTGACATGGACTGTGCAGAAATATAACATCGCCTGTGCATACATTTAGGTAACACTGAGCTCATGTGGGATTACTAGAGGTGACATGGGCTGTGCAGTAATATAACATCGCCTGTGCATACATTTAGGTAACACTGAGAGATCATGTGGGATTACTAGAAGTGACATGGGCTGTGCAGTAATATAACATCGCCTGTGCATACATTTAGGTAACGCTGAGACCATGTGGGATTACTAGAGGTGACATGGGCTGTGCAGTAATATAAGATTGCCTGTGCATACATTTAGGTAACACTGAGAGAACATGTGGGATTACTAGAGATGACATGGGCTGTGCAGTAATATAACATTGCCTGTGCATACATTTAGGTAACACTGAGATCATATGGGATTACTAGAGATGACATGGGCTGTGCAGTAATATAACATCGACTCTGCATACATTTAGGTAACACTGAGAGATCATGTGGGATTACTAGAGGTGACATGGGCTGTGCAGTAATATAACATCACCTGTGCATACATTTAGGTAACACTGAGAGATCATGTGGGATTACTAGAGGTGACATGGGCTGTGCAGTAATATAACATCGCCTGTGCATACATTTAGGTAACACTGAGATCATGTGGTATTACTAGAGGTGAAATGGGCTGTGCAGTAATATAACATCGCCTGTGCATACATTTAGGTAACACTGAGATCATGTGGGATTACTAGACGTGACATGGGCTGTGCAGTAATATAACATCGCCTGTGCATACATTTAGGTAACACAGAGATCATGTGGGATTACTAGACGTGACATGGGCTGTGCAGTAATATAACATCGCCTGTGCATACATTTAGGTAACACTGAGAGATCATGTGGGATTACTAGAGGTGAAATGGGCTGTGCAGTAATATAACATCGCCTGTGCATACATTTAGGTAACACTGAGATCATGTGGGATTACTAGAGGTGACATGGGTTGTGCAGTAATATAACATCGCCTGTGCATACATTTAGGTAACACTGAGATCATGTGGGATTACTAGAGATGACATGGGCTGTGCAGTAATATAACATCGCCTGTGCATACATTTAGGTAACACTGAGAGATCATGTGGGATTACTAGAGGTGACATGGGCTGTGCAGTAATATAACATCGCCTGTGCATACATTTAGGTAACACTGAGAGATCATGTGGGAGTACTAGAGGTGACATGGGCTGTGCAGTAATATAACATCGCCTGTGCATACATGTAGGTAACACTGAGAGATCATGTGGGATTACTAGAGGTGACACGGGCTGTGCAGTAATATAACATTGCCTGTGCATACATTTAGGTAACACTGAGACCATGTGGGATTACTAGAGGTGACATGGGCTGTGCAGTAATATAACATTGCCTGTGCATACATTTAGGTAACACTGAGACCATGTGGGATTACTAGAGGTGACATGGGCTGTGCAGTAATATAACATCGCCTGTGCATACATTTAGGTAACACTGAGAGATCATGTGGGATTACTAGAGGTGACACGGGCTGTGCAGTAATATAACATTGCCTGTGCATACATTTAGGTAACACTGAGACCATGTGGGATTACTAGAGGTGACATAGGCTGTGCAGTAATATAACATCACCTGTGCATACATTTAGGTAACACTGAGAGATCATGTGGGATTACTAGACGTGACATGGGCTGTGCAGTAATATAACATTGCCTGTGCATACATTTAGGTAACACTGAGATCATGTGGGATTACTAGAGGTGACATGGGCTGTGCAGTAATATAACATCTCCTGTGCATACATTTAGGTAACACTGAGAGATCATGTGGGATTACTAGAGGTGACATGGGCTGTGCAGTAATATAACACCGCCTGTGCATACATTTAGGTAACACTGAGAACATGTGGGATTACTAGAGGTGACATGGGCTGTGCAGTAATATAACATCGCTTGTGCATACATTTAGGTAACACTGAGATCATGTGGGATTACTAGAGGTGACATGGGCTGTGCAGTAATATAACATCGCCTGTGCATACATTTAGGTAACACTGAGAGATCATGTGGGATTACTAGAGGTGACATGGGCTGTGCAGTAATATAACATCGCCTGTGCATACATTTAGGTAACACTGAGAGATCATGTGGGAGTACTAGAGGTGACATGGGCTGTGCAGTAATATAACATCGCCTGTGCATACATGTAGGTAACACTGAGAGATCATGTGGGATTACTAGAGGTGACACGGGCTGTGCAGTAATATAACATTGCCTGTGCATACATTTAGGTAACACTGAGACCATGTGGGATTACTAGAGGTGACATGGGCTGTGCAGTAATATAACATTACCTGTGCATACATTTAGGTAACACTGAGACCATGTGGGATTACTAGAGGTGACATGGGCTGTGCAGTAATATAACATCGCCTGTGCATACATTTAGGTAACACTGAGAGATCATGTGGGATTACTAGAGGTGACACGGGCTGTGCAGTAATATAACATTGCCTGTGCATACATTTAGGTAACACTGAGACCATGTGGGATTACTAGAGGTGACATAGGCTGTGCAGTAATATAACATCACCTGTGCATACATTTAGGTAACACTGAGAGATCATGTGGGATTACTAGACGTGACATGGGCTGTGCAGTAATATAACATTGCCTGTGCATACATTTAGGTAACACTGAGATCATGTGGGATTACTAGAGGTGACATGGGCTGTGCAGTAATATAACATCTCCTGTGCATACATTTAGGTAACACTGAGAGATCATGTGGGATTACTAGAGGTGACATGGGCTGTGCAGTAATATAACGCCGCCTGTGCATACATTTAGGTAACACTGAGAACATGTGGGATTACTAGAGGTGACATGGGCTGTGCAGTAATATAACATCGCTTGTGCATACATTTAGGTAACACTGAGATCATGTGGGATTACTAGAGGTGACATGGGCTGTGCAGTAATATAACATCGCCTGTGCATACATTTAGGTAACACTGAGATCATGTGGGATTACTAGAGGTGACATGGGCTGTGCAGTAATATAACATCTCCTGTGCATACATTTAGATAACACTGAGATCATGTGGGATTACTAGAAGTGACATGGGCTGTGCAGTAATATAACATCGCCTGTGCATACATTTAGGTAACACTGAGAGATCATGTGGGATTACTAGAGGTGACATGGGCTGTGCAGTAATATAACATCGCCTGTGCATACATTTAGGTAACACAGAGATCATGTGGGATTACTAGAGATGACATGGGCTGTGCAGTAATATAACATCGCCTGTGCATACATTTAGGTAACACTGAGAACATGTGGGATTACTAGAGGTGACATGGGCTGTGCAGTAATATAACATCACCTGTGCATACATTTAGGTAACACTGAGATATCATGTGGGATTACTAGAGGTGACATGGGCTGTGTAGTAATATAACATCGCCTGTGCATACATTTAGTTAACACTGAGATCATGTGGGATTACTAGAGGTGACATGGGCTGTGCAGTAATATAACATTGCCTGTGCATACATTTAGGTAACACTGAGAGATCATGTGGGATTACTAGAGGTGACATGGGCTGTGCAGTAATATAACACAGCCTGTGCATACATTTAGGTAACACTGAGATCATGTGGGATTACTAGAGGTGACATGGGCTGTGCAGTAATATAACATCTCCTGTGCATACATTTAGGTAACACTGAGATCATGTGGGATTACTAGAGGTGACATGGGCTGTGCAGTAATATAACATCACCTGTGCATACATTTAGGTAACACTGAGATCATGTGGGATTACTAGAGATGACTTGGGCTGGGCATTAATATAACATCGCCTATGCATACATTTAGGTAACACTGAGAGAACATGTGGGATTACTAGAGATGACATGGGCTGTGCAGTAATATAACATCGCCTGTGCATACATTTAGGTAACTTTGAGATCATGTGGGATTACTAGAGGTGACATGGACTGTGCAGTAATATAACATCGCCTGTGCATACATTTAGGTAACACTGAGAGACCTTGTGGGATTACTAGAGGTGACATGGGCTGTGCAGTAATATAACATCACCTGTGCATACATTTAGGTAACACTGAGATCATGTGGAATTACTAGAGGTGACATGGGCAGTGCAGTAATATAACATTGCCTGTGCATACATTTAGGTAACACTGAGACCATGTGGTATTACTAGAGGTGACATGGGCTGTGCAGTAATATAACATCGCCTGTGCATACATTTAGGTAACACTGAGACCATGTGGGATTACTAGAGGTGACATGGGCTGTGCAGTAATATAACATCGCCTGTGCATACATTTAGGTAACACTGAGATCATGTGGGATTACTAGAAGTGACATGGGCTGTGCAGTAATATAACATCGCCTGTGCATACATTTAGGTAACACAGAGATCATGTGGGATTACTAGAGGTGACATGGGCTGTGCAGTAATATAACATCGCCTGTGCATACATTTAAGTAACACTGAGATCATGTGGGATTACTAGAGGTGACATGGGCTGTGCAGTAATATAACATCGCCTGTGCAACATTTAGGTAACACTGAGAGATCATGTGGGATTACTAGAGATGACATGGGCTGTGCAGTAATATAACATCGACTGTGCATACATTTAGGTAACACTGAGAGATCATAGAGATGGCATGGGCTGTGCAGCAATATAACATCGCCTGTGCATACATTTAGATAACAATGAGATCATGTGGTATTACTATAGGTGACATGGGCTGTGCAGTAATATAACATCGCCTGTGCATACATTTAGGTAACACTGAGAGATCATGTGGGATAACTAGAGGTGACATAGGCTGTGCAGTAATATAACATCACCTGTGCATACATTTAGGTAACACTGAGATCATGTGGGATTACTAGAGGTGACATAGGCTGTGCAGTAATATAACACAGCCTGTGCATACATTTAGGTAACACTGAGATCATGTGGGATTACTAGAGGTGACAAGGGCTGTGCAGTAATATAACATCGCCTGTGCATACATTTAGGTAACACTGAGAGATCATGTGGTATTACTAGAGGTGAAATGGGCTGTGCAGTAATATAACATCACCTGTGCATACATTTAGGTAACACTGAGAGATCATGTGGTATTACTAGAGGTGACATGGGCTGTGCAGTAATATAACATTGCCTGTGCATACATTTAGGTAACACTGAGAGATCATGTGGGATTACTAGAGGTGACATGGGTTGTGCAGTAATATAACATCGCCTGTGCATACATTTAGGTAACACTGAGATATCATGTGGGATTACTAGAGGTGACATGGGCTGTGCTGTAATATAACATTGCCTGTGCATACATTTAGGTAACACTGAGATCATGTGGGATTACTAGAGATGACATGGGCTGTGCAGTAATATAACATCGCCTGTGCATACATTTAGGTAACACTGAGAGATCATGTGGGATTACTAGAAGTGACATGGGCTGTGCAGTAATATAACATCGCCTGTGCATACATTTAGGTAACACTGAGAACATGTGGGATTACTAGAGGTGACATGGGCTGTGCAGTAATATAACATTGCCTGTGCATACATTTAGGAAACACTGAGAGAACATGTGGGATTACTAGAGATGACATGGGCTGTGCAGTAATATAACATTGCCTGTGCATACATTTAGGTAACACTGAGATCATATGGGATTACTAGAGATGACATGGGCTGTGCAGTAATATAACATCGACTCTGCATACATTTAGGTAACACTGAGAGATCATGTGGGATTACTAGAGGTGACATGGGCTGTGCAGTAATATAACATCACCTGTGCATACATTTAGGTAACACTGAGAGATCATGTGGGATTACTAGAGGTGACATGGGCTGTGCAGTAATATAACATCGCCTGTGCATACATTTAGGTAACACTGAGATCATGTGGTATTACTAGAGGTGAAATGGGCTGTGGAGTAATATAACATCGCCTGTGCATACATTTAGGTAACACTGAGATCATGTGGGATTACTAGACGTGACATGGGCTGTGCAGTAATATAACATCGCCTGTGCATACATTTAGGTAACACAGAGATCATGTGGGATTACTAGACGTGACATGGGCTGTGCAGTAATATAACATCGCCTGTGCATACATTTAGGTAACACTGAGATCATGTGGTATTACTAGAGGTGAAATGGGCTGTGCAGTAATATAACATCGCCTGTGCATACATTTAGGTAACACTGAGATCATGTGGGATTACTAGAGGTGACATGGGTTGTGCAGTAATATAACATCGCCTGTGCATACATTTAGGTAACACTGAGATCATGTGGGATTACTAGAGATGACATGGGCTGTGCAGTAATATAACATCGCCTGTGCATACATTTAGGTAACACTGAGAGATCATGTGGGATTACTAGAGGTGACATGGGCTGTGCAGTAATATAACATCGCCTGTGCATACATTTAGGTAACACTGAGAGATCATGTGGGAGTACTAGAGGTGACATGGGCTGTGCAGTAATATAACATCGCCTGTGCATACATGTAGGTAACACAGAGATCATGTGGGATTACTAGAGGTGACACGGGCTGTGCAGTAATATAACATTGCCTGTGCATACATTTAGGTAACACTGAGACCATGTGGGATTACTAGAGGTGACATGGGCTGTGCAGTAATATAACATTGCCTGTGCATACATTTAGGTAACACTGAGACCATGTGGGATTACCAGAGGTGACATGGGCTGTGCAGTAATATAACATCGCCTGTGCATACATTTAGGTAACACTGAGAGATCATGTGGGATTACTAGAGGTGACACGGGCTGTGCAGTAATATAACATCGCCTGTGCATACATTTAGGTAACACTGAGAGATCATGTGGGATTACTAGACGTGACATGGGCTGTGCAGTAATATAACATCGCCTGTGCATACATTTAGGTAACACTGAGATCATGTGGGATTACTAGAGGTGACATGGGCTGTGCAGTAATATAACATCGCCTGTGCATACATTTAGGTAACACTGAGATCATGTGGGATTACTAGAGGTGACATGGGCTGTGCAGTAATATAACATCTCCTGTGCATACATTTAGATAACACTGAGATCATGTGGGATTACTAGAAGTGACATGGGCTGTGCAGTAATATAACATCGCCTGTGCATACATTTAGGTAACACTGAGAGATCATGTGGGATTACTAGAGGTGACATGGGCTGTGCAGTAATATAACATCGCCTGTGCATACATTTAGGTAACACAGAGATCATGTGGGATTACTAGAGATGACATGGGCTGTGCAGTAATATAACATCGCCTGTGCATACATTTAGGTAACACTGAGAACATGTGGGATTACTAGAGGTGACATGGGCTGTGCAGTAATATAACATCACCTGTGCATACATTTAGGTAACACTGAGATATCATGTGGGATTACTAGAGGTGACATGGGCTGTGTAGTAATATAACATCGCCTGTGCATACATTTAGGTAACACTGAGATCATGTGGGATTACTAGAGGTGACATGGGCTGTGCAGTAATATAACATTGCCTGTGCATACATTTAGGTAACACTGAGAGATCATGTGGGATTACTAGAGGTGACATGGGCTGTGCAGTAATATAACACAGCCTGTGCATACATTTAGGTAACACTGAGATCATGTGGGATTACTAGAGGTGACATGGGCTGTGCAGTAATATAACATCTCCTGTGCATACATTTAGGTAACACTGAGATCATGTGGGATTACTAGAGGTGACATGGGCTGTGCAGTAATATAACATCACCTGTGCATACATTTAGGTAACACTGAGATCATGTGGGATTACTAGAGATGACTTGGGCTGGGCATTAATATAACATTGCCTATGCATACATTTAGGTAACACTGAGAGAACATGTGGGATTACTAGAGATGACATGGGCTGTGCAGTAATATAACATCGCCTGTGCATACATTTAGGTAACTTTGAGATCATGTGGGATTACTAGAGGTGACATGGACTGTGCAGTAATATAACATCGCCTGTGCATACATTTAGGTAACACTGAGAGACCATGTGGGATTACTAGAGGTGACATGGGCTGTGCAGTAATATAACATCACCTGTGCATACATTTAGGTAACACTGAGATCATGTGGAATTACTAGAGGTGACATGGGCAGTGCAGTAATATAACATTGCCTGTGCATACATTTAGGTAACACTGAGACCATGTGGTATTATTAGAGGTTACATGGGCTGTGCAGTAATATAACATCTCCTGTGCATACATTTAGGTAACACAGAGATCATATGGGATTACTAGAGGTGACATGGGCTGTGCAGTAATATAACATCGCCTGTGCATACATTTAGGTAACACTGAGACCATGTGGGATTACTAGAGGTGACATGGGCTGTGCAGTAATATAACATCGCCTGTGCATACATTTAGGTAACACTGAGATCATGTGGGATTACTAGAAGTGACATGGGCTGTGCAGTAATATAACATCGCCTGTGCATACATTTAGGTAACACTGAGATCATGTGGGATTACTAGAGGTGACATGGGCTGTGCAGTAATATAACATCGCCTGTGCAACATTTAGGTAACACTGAGAGATCATGTGGGATTACTAGAGATGACATGGGCTGTGCAGTAATATAACATCGACTGTGCATACATTTAGGTAACACTGAGAGATCATAGAGATGGCATGGGCTGTGCAGCAATATAACATCGCCTGTGCATACATTTAGATAACAATGAGATCATGTGGTATTACTATAGGTGACATGGGCTGTGCAGTAATATAACATCGCCTGTGCATACATTTAGGTAACACTGAGAGATCATGTGGGATAACTAGAGGTGACATAGGCTGTGCAGTAATATAACATCACCTGTGCATACATTTAGGTAACACTGAGATCATGTGGGATTACTAGAGGTGACATAGGCTTTGCAGTAATATAACACAGCCTGTGCATACATTTAGGTAACACTGAGATCATGTGGGATTACTAGAGGTGACAAGGGCTGTGCAGTAATATAACATCGCCTGTGCATACATTTAGGTAACACTGAGAGATCATGTGGTATTACTAGAGGTGAAATGGGCTGTGCAGTAATATAACATCACCTGTGCATACATTTAGGTAACACTGAGAGATCATGTGGTATTACTAGAGGTGACATGGGCTGTGCAGTAATATAACATTGCCTGTGCATACATTTAGGTAACACTGAGATCATGTGGGATTACTAGAGGTGACATGGGCTGTGCAGTAATATAACATCGCCTGTGCATACATTTAGGTAACACAGAGATCATGTGGGATAACTAGAAGTGACATGGGCTGTGCAGTAATATAACATCGCCTGTGCATACATTTAGGTAACACTGAGATCATGTGGGGTTACTAGAGGTGACATGGGCTGTGCAGTAATATAACATCACCTGTGCATACATGTAGGTAACACTGAGAGATCATGTGGGATTACTAGAGATGACATGGGCTGTGCAGTAATATAACATTGCCTGTGCATACATTTAGGTAACACTGAGATCATGTGGGATTACTAGAGGTGACATGGGCAGTACAGTAATATAACATCGCCTGTGCATACATTTAGGTAACACAGAGATCATGTGGGATTACTAGAGGTGACATGGGCTGTGCAGTAATATAACATTGCCTGTGCATACATTTAGGTAACACTGAGATCATATGGGATTACTAGAGATGACATGGGCTGTGCAGTAATATAACATCGACTCTGCATACATTTAGGTAACACTGAGAGATCATGTGGGATTACTAGAGGTGACATGGGCTGTGCAGTAATATAACATCACCTGTGCATACATTTAGGTAACACTGAGAGATCATGTGGGATTACTAGACGTGACATGGGCTGTGCAGTAATATAACATTGCCTGTGCATACATTTAGGTAACACTGAGATCATGAGGGATTACTAGAGGTGACATGGGCTGTGCAGTAATATAACATCGCCTGTGCATACATTTAGGTAACACTGAGATCATGAGGGATTACTAGAGGTGACATGGGCTGTGCAGTAATATAACATCACATGTGCATACATTTAGGTAACACTGAGAGATCATGTGGGATTACTGGAGGTGACCTGGGATGTGCAGTAATATAACATCGCCTGTGCATACATTTAGGTAACACTGAGATCATGTGGTATTACTAGAGGTGAAATGGGCTGTGCAGTAATATAACATCGCCTGTGCATACATTTAGGTAACACTGAGATCATGTGGGATTACTAGACGTGACATGGGCTGTGCAGTAATATAACATCGCCTGTGCATACATTTAGGTAACACAGAGATCATGTGGGATTACTAGACGTGACATGGGCTGTGCAGTAATATAACATCGCCTGTGCATACATTTAGGTAACACTGAGATCATGTGGTATTACTAGAGGTGAAATGGGCTGTGCAGTAATATAACATCGCCTGTGCATACATTTAGGTAACACTGAGATCATGTGGGATTACTAGAGGTGACATGGGTTGTGCAGTAATATAACATCGCCTGTGCATACATTTAGGTAACACTGAGATCATGTGGGATTACTAGAGATGACATGGGCTGTGCAGTAATATAACATCGCCTGTGCATACATTTAGGTAACACTGAGAGATCATGTGGGATTACTAGAAGTGACATGGGCTGTGCAGTAATATAACATCGCCTGTGCATACATTTAGGTAACACTGAGAGATCATGTGGGATTACTAGAGGTGACATGGGCTGTGCAGTAATATAACATCGCCTGTGCATACATGTAGGTAACACTGAGAGATCATGTGGGATTACTAGAGGTGACACGGGCTGTGCAGTAATATAACATTGCCTGTGCATACATTTAGGTAACACTGAGACCATGTGGGATTACTAGAGGTGACATGGGCTGTGCAGTAATATAACATCGCCTGTGCATACATTTAGGTAACACTGAGATCATGTGGGATTACTAGAGGTGACATGGGCTGTGCAGTAATATAACATCTCCTGTGCATACATTTAGGTAACACTGAGAGATCATGTGGGATTACTAGAGGTGACACGGGCTGTGCAGTAATATAACATTGCCTGTGCATACATTTAGGTAACACTGAGACCATGTGGGATTACTAGAGGTGACATGGGCTGTGCAGTAATATAACATCTCCTGTGCATACATTTAGGTAACACTGAGAGATCATGTGGGATTACTAGAGGTGACATGGGCTGTGCAGTAATATAACACCGCCTGTGCATACATTTAGGTAACACTGAGAACATGTGGGATTACTAGAGGTGACATGGGCTGTGCAGTAATATAACATCGCCTGTGCATACATTTAGGTAACACTGAGATCATGTGGGATTATTAGAGGTGACATGGGCTGTGCAGTAATATAACATCTCCTGTGCATACATTTAGGTAACACTGAGATCATGTGGGATTACTAGAGGTGACATGGGCTGTGCAGTAATATAACATCTCCAGTGCATACATTTAGATAACACTGAGATCATGTGGGATTACTAGAAGTGACATGGGCTGTGCAGTAATATAACATCGCCTGTGCATACATTTAGGTAACACTGAGAGATCATGTGGGATTACTAGAGGTGACATGGGCTGTGCAGTAATATAACATCGCCTATGCATACATTTAGGTAACACTGAGACCATGTGGGATTACTAGAGGTGACATGGGCTGTGCAGTAATATAACATCGCCTGTGCATACATTTAGGTAACACTGAGATCATGTGGGATTACTAGAAGTGACATGGGCTGTGCAGTAATATAACATCGCCTGTGCATACATTTAGGTAACACAGAGATCATGTGGGATTACTAGAGGTGACATGGGCTGTGCAGTAATATAACATCGCCTGTGCATACATTTAGGTAACACTGAGATCATGTGGGATTACTAGAGGTGACATGGGCTGTGCAGTAATATAACATCGCCTGTGCAACATTTAGGTAACACTGAGAGATCATGTGGGATTACTAGAGATGACATGGGCTGTGCAGTAATATAACATCGACTGTGCATACATTTAGGTAACACTGAGAGATCATAGAGATGGCATGGGCTGTGCAGCAATATAACATCGCCTGTGCATACATTTAGATAACAATGAGATCATGTGGTATTACTATAGGTGACATGGGCTGTGCAGTAATATAACATCGCCTGTGCATACATTTAGGTAACACTGAGAGATCATGTGGGATAACTAGAGGTGACATAGGCTGTGCAGTAATATAACATCACCTGTGCATACATTTAGGTAACACTGAGATCATGTGGGATTACTAGAGGTGACATAGGCTGTGCAGTAATATAACACAGCCTGTGCATACATTTAGGTAACACTGAGATCATGTGGGATTACTAGAGGTGACAAGGGCTGTGCAGTAATATAACATCGCCTGTGCATACATTTAGGTAACACTGAGAGATCATGTGGTATTACTAGAGGTGACATGGGCTGTGCAGTAATATAACATCGCCTATGCATACATTTAGGTAACACAGAGAGATCATAGAGATGGCATGGGCTGTGCAGCAATATAACATCGCCTGTGCATACATTTAGATAACAATGAGATCATGTGGTATTACTATAGGTGACATGGGCTGTGCAGTAATATAACATCGCCTGTGCAACATTTAGGTAACACTGAGATATCATGTGGGATTACTAGAGGTGACATGGGCTGTGTAGTAATATAACATCGCCTGTGCATACATTTAGGTAACACTGAGATCATGTGGGATTACTAGAGGTGACATGGGCTGTGCAGTAATATAACATTGCCTGTGCATACATTTAGGTAAAACTGAGAGATCATGTGGGATTACTAGAGGTGACATGGGCTGTGCAGTAATATAACACAGCCTGTGCATACATTTAGGTAACACTGAGATCATGTGGGATTACTAGAGGTGACATGGGCTGTGCAGTAATATAACATCTCCTGTGCATACATTTAGGTAACACTGAGATCATGTGGGATTACTAGAGGTGACATGGGCTGTGCAGTAATATAACATCACCTGTGCATACATTTAGGTAACACTGAGATCATGTGGGATTACTAGAGATGACTTGGGCTGGGCATTAATATAACATCGCCTATGCATACATTTAGGTAACACTGAGAGAACATGTGGGATTACTAGAGGTGACATGGGCTGTGCAGTAATATAACATCGCCTGTGCATACATTTAGGTAACACTGAGATCATGTGGGATTACTAGAGGTGACATGGGCTGTGCAGTAATATAACATCGCCTGTGCATACATTTAGGTAACACTGAGATCATGTGGGATTACTAGAGGTGACATGGGCTGTGCAGTAATATAACATCGCCTGTGCATACATTTAGGTAACACTGAGAACATGTGGGATTACTAGAAGTGACATGGGCTGTGCAGTAATATAACATCGCCTGTGCATACATTTAGGTAACACTGAGAGATCATGTGGGATTACTAGAGGTGACATGGGCTGTGCAGTAATATAACACCGCCTGTGCATACATTTAGGTAACACTGAGAACATGTGGGATTACTAGAGGTGACATGGGCTGTGCAGTAATATAACATCGCCTGTGCATACATTTAGGTAACACTGAGATCATGTGGGATTACTAGAGGTGACATGGGCTGTGCAGTAATATAACATCGCCTGTGCATACATTTAGGTAACACTGAGATCATGTGGGATTACTAGAGGTGACATGGGCTGTGCAGTAATATAACATCGCCTGTGCATACATTTAGGTAACACTGAGATCATGTGGGATTACTAGAGGTGACATGGGCTGTGCAGTAATATAACATCGCCTGTGCATACATTTAGGTAACACTGAGATCATGTGGGATTACTAGAGGTGACATGGGCTGTGCAGTAATATAACATCGCCTGTGCAACATTTAGGTAACACTGAGAGATCATGTGGGATTACTAGAGATGACATGGGCTGTGCAGTAATATAACATCGACTGTGCATACATTTAGGTAACACTGAGAGATCATAGAGATGGCATGGGCTGTGCAGCAATATAACATCGCCTGTGCATACATTTAGATAACAATGAGATCATGTGGTATTACTATAGGTGACATGGGCTGTGCAGTAATATAACATCGCCTGTGCATACATTTAGGTAACACTGAGAGATCATGTGGGATAACTAGAGGTGACATAGGCTGTGCAGTAATATAACATCACCTGTGCATACATTTAGGTAACACTGAGATCATGTGGGATTACTAGAGGTGACATAGGCTTTGCAGTAATATAACACAGCCTGTGCATACATTTAGGTAACACTGAGATCATGTGGGATTACTAGAGGTGACAAGGGCTGTGCAGTAATATAACATCGCCTGTGCATACATTTAGGTAACACTGAGAGATCATGTGGTATTACTAGAGGTGAAATGGGCTGTGCAGTAATATAACATCACCTGTGCATACATTTAGGTAACACTGAGAGATCATGTGGTATTACTAGAGGTGACATGGGCTGTGCAGTAATATAACATTGCCTGTGCATACATTTAGGTAACACTGAGATCATGTGGGATTACTAGAGGTGACATGGGCTGTGCAGTAATATAACATCGCCTGTGCATACATTTAGGTAACACAGAGATCATGTGGGATAACTAGAAGTGACATGGGCTGTGCAGTAATATAACATCGCCTGTGCATACATTTAGGTAACACTGAGATCATGTGGGGTTACTAGAGGTGACATGGGCTGTGCAGTAATATAACATCACCTGTGCATACATGTAGGTAACACTGAGAGATCATGTGGGATTACTAGAGATGACATGGGCTGTGCAGTAATATAACATTGCCTGTGCATACATTTAGGTAACACTGAGATCATGTGGGATTACTAGAGGTGACATGGGCAGTACAGTAATATAACATCGCCTGTGCATACATTTAGGTAACACAGAGATCATGTGGGATTACTAGAGGTGACATGGGCTGTGCAGTAATATAACATTGCCTGTGCATACATTTAGGTAACACTGAGATCATATGGGATTACTAGAGATGACATGGGCTGTGCAGTAATATAACATCGACTCTGCATACATTTAGGTAACACTGAGAGATCATGTGGGATTACTAGAGGTGACATGGGCTGTGCAGTAATATAACATCACCTGTGCATACATTTAGGTAACACTGAGAGATCATGTGGGATTACTAGACGTGACATGGGCTGTGCAGTAATATAACATTGCCTGTGCATACATTTAGGTAACACTGAGATCATGAGGGATTACTAGAGGTGACATGGGCTGTGCAGTAATATAACATCGCCTGTGCATACATTTAGGTAACACTGAGATCATGAGGGATTACTAGAGGTGACATGGGCTGTGCAGTAATATAACATCACATGTGCATACATTTAGGTAACACTGAGAGATCATGTGGGATTACTAGAGGTGACCTGGGATGTGCAGTAATATAACATCGCCTGTGCATACATTTAGGTAACACTGAGATCATGTGGTATTACTAGAGGTGAAATGGGCTGTGCAGTAATATAACATCGCCTGTGCATACATTTAGGTAACACTGAGATCATGTGGGATTACTAGACGTGACATGGGCTGTGCAGTAATATAACATCGCCTGTGCATACATTTAGGTAACACAGAGATCATGTGGGATTACTAGACGTGACATGGGCTGTGCAGTAATATAACATCGCCTGTGCATACATTTAGGTAACACTGAGATCATGTGGTATTACTAGAGGTGAAATGGGCTGTGCAGTAATATAACATCGCCTGTGCATACATTTAGGTAACACTGAGATCATGTGGGATTACTAGAGGTGACATGGGTTGTGCAGTAATATAACATCGCCTGTGCATACATTTAGGTAACACTGAGATCATGTGGGATTACTAGAGATGACATGGGCTGTGCAGTAATATAACATCGCCTGTGCATACATTTAGGTAACACTGAGAGATCATGTGGGATTACTAGAGGTGACATGGGCTGTGCAGTAATATAACATCGCCTGTGCATACATTTAGGTAACACTGAGAGATCATGTGGGATTACTAGAGGTGACATGGGCTGTGCAGTAATATAACATCGCCTGTGCATACATGTAGGTAACACTGAGAGATCATGTGGGATTACTAGAGGTGACACGGGCTGTGCAGTAATATAACATTGCCTGTGCATACATTTAGGTAACACTGAGACCATGTGGGATTACTAGAGGTGACATGGGCTGTGCAGTAATATAACATCGCCTGTGCATACATTTAGGTAACACTGAGATCATGTGGGATTACTAGAGGTGACATGGGCTGTGCAGTAATATAACATCTCCAGTGCATACATTTAGATAACACTGAGATCATGTGGGATTACTAGAAGTGACATGGGCTGTGCAGTAATATAACATCGCCTGTGCATACATTTAGGTAACACTGAGAGATCATGTGGGATTACTAGAGGTGACATGGGCTGTGCAGTAATATAACATCGCCTATGCATACATTTAGGTAACACTGAGACCATGTGGGATTACTAGAGGTGACATGGGCTGTGCAGTAATATAACATCGCCTGTGCATACATTTAGGTAACACTGAGATCATGTGGGATTACTAGAAGTGACATGGGCTGTGCAGTAATATAACATCGCCTGTGCATACATTTAGGTAACACAGAGATCATGTGGGATTACTAGAGGTGACATGGGCTGTGCAGTAATATAACATCGCCTGTGCATACATTTAGGTAACACTGAGATCATGTGGGATTACTAGAGGTGACATGGGCTGTGCAGTAATATAACATCGCCTGTGCAACATTTAGGTAACACTGAGAGATCATGTGGGATTACTAGAGATGACATGGGCTGTGCAGTAATATAACATCGACTGTGCATACATTTAGGTAACACTGAGAGATCATAGAGATGGCATGGGCTGTGCAGCAATATAACATCGCCTGTGCATACATTTAGATAACAATGAGATCATGTGGTATTACTATAGGTGACATGGGCTGTGCAGTAATATAACATCGCCTGTGCATACATTTAGGTAACACTGAGAGATCATGTGGGATAACTAGAGGTGACATAGGCTGTGCAGTAATATAACATCACCTGTGCATACATTTAGGTAACACTGAGATCATGTGGGATTACTAGAGGTGACATAGGCTGTGCAGTAATATAACACAGCCTGTGCATACATTTAGGTAACACTGAGATCATGTGGGATTACTAGAGGTGACAAGGGCTGTGCAGTAATATAACATCGCCTGTGCATACATTTAGGTAACACTGAGAGATCATGTGGTATTACTAGAGGTGAAATGGGCTGTGCAGTAATATAACATCACCTGTGCATACATTTAGGTAACACTGAGAGATCATGTGGTATTACTAGAGGTGACATGGGCTGTGTAGTAATATAACATCGCCTATGCATACATTTAGGTAACACAGAGAGATCATAGAGATGGCATGGGCTGTGCAGCAATATAACATCGCCTGTGCATACATTTAGATAACAATGAGATCATGTGGTATTACTATAGGTGACATGGGCTGTGCAGTAATATAACATCGCCTGTGCAACATTTAGGTAACACTGAGATATCATGTGGGATTACTAGAGGTGACATGGGCTGTGTAGTAATATAACATCGCCTGTGCATACATTTAGGTAACACTGAGATCATGTGGGATTACTAGAGGTGACATGGGCTGTGCAGTAATATAACATTGCCTGTGCATACATTTAGGTAAAACTGAGAGATCATGTGGGATTACTAGAGGTGACATGGGCTGTGCAGTAATATAACACAGCCTGTGCATACATTTAGGTAACACTGAGATCATGTGGGATTACTAGAGGTGACATGGGCTGTGCAGTAATATAACATCTCCTGTGCATACATTTAGGTAACACTGAGATCATGTGGGATTACTAGAGGTGACATGGGCTGTGCAGTAATATAACATCACCTGTGCATACATTTAGGTAACACTGAGATCATGTGGGATTACTAGAGATGACTTGGGCTGGGCATTAATATAACATCGCCTATGCATACATTTAGGTAACACTGAGAGAACATGTGGGATTACTAGAGGTGACATGGGCTGTGCAGTCATATAACATCGCCTGTGCATACATTTAGGTAACACTGAGATCATGTGGGATTACTAGAGGTGACATGGGCTGTGCAGTAATATAACATCGCCTGTGCATACATTTAGGTAACACTGAGATCATGTGGGATTACTAGAGGTGACATGGGCTGTGCAGTAATATAACATCGCCTGTGCATACATTTAGGTAACACTGAGAACATGTGGGATTACTAGAAGTGACATGGGCTGTGCAGTAATATAACATCGCCTGTGCATACATTTAGGTAACACTGAGAGATCATGTGGGATTACTAGAGGTGACATGGGCTGTGCAGTAATATAACACCGCCTGTGCATACATTTAGGTAACACTGAGAACATGTGGGATTACTAGAGGTGACATGGGCTGTGCAGTAATATAACATCGCCTGTGCATACATTTAGGTAACACTGAGATCATGTGGGATTACTAGAGGTGACATGGGCTGTGCAGTAATATAACATCGCCTGTGCATACATTTAGGTAACACTGAGATCATGTGGGATTACTAGAGGTGACATGGGCTGTGCAGTAATATAACATCTCCAGTGCATACATTTAGATAACACTGAGATCATGTGGGATTACTAGAAGTGATATGGGCTGTGCAGTAATATAACATCGCCTGTGCATACATTTAGGTAACACTGAGAGATCATGTGGGATTACTAGAGGTGACATGGGCTGTGCAGTAATATAACATCGCCTATGCATACATTTAGGTAACACAGAGATCATGTGGGATTACTAGAGATGACATGGGCTGTGCAGTAATATAACATCGCCTGTGCATACATTTAGGTAACACTGAGAACATGTGGGATTACTAGAGGTGACATGGGCTGTGCAGTAATATAACATCACCTGTGCATACATTTAGGTAACACTGAGATATCATGTGGGATTACTAGAGGTGACATGGGCTGTGTAGTAATATAACATCGCCTGTGCATACATTTAGGTAACACTGAGATCATGTGGGATTACTAGAGGTGACATGGGCTGTGCAGTAATATAACATTGCCTGTGCATACATTTAGGTAACACTGAGAGATCATGTGGGATTACTAGAGGTGACATGGGCTGTGCAGTAATATAACACAGCCTGTGCATACATTTAGGTAACACTGAGAACATGTGGGATTACTAGAGGTGACATGGGCTGTGCAGTAATATAACATCACCTGTGCATACATTTAGGTAACACTGAGATATCATGTGGGATTACTAGAGGTGACATGGGCTGTGTAGTAATATAACATCGCCTGTGCATACATTTAGGTAACACTGAGATCATGTGGGATTACTAGAGGTGACATGGGCTGTGCAGTAATATAACATTGCCTGTGCATACATTTAGGTAACACTGAGAGATCATGTGGGATTACTAGAGGTGACATGGGCTGTGCAGTAATATAACACAGCCTGTGCATACATTTAGGTAACACTGAGATCATGTGGGATTACTAGAGGTGACATGGGCTGTGCAGTAACATAACATCTCCTGTGCATACATTTAGGTAACACTGAGATCATGTGGGATTACTAGAGGTGACATGGGCTGTGCAGTAATATAACATCTCCAGTGCATACATTTAGATAACACTGAGATCATGTGGGATTACTAGAAGTGACATGGGCTGTGCAGTAATATAACATCGCCTGTGCATACATTTAGGTAACACTGAGAGATCATGTGGGATTACTAGAGGTGACATGGGCTGTGCAGTAATATAACATCGCCTATGCATACATTTAGGTAACACAGAGATCATGTGGGATTACTAGAGATGACATGGGCTGTGCAGTAATATAACATCGCCTGTGCATACATTTAGGTAACACTAAGAACATGTGGGATTACTAGAGGTGACATGGGCTGTGCAGTAATATAACATCACCTGTGCATACATTTAGGTAACACTGAGAGATCATGTGGGATTACTAGAGGTGACATGGGCTGTGCAGTAATATAACACAGCCTGTGCATACATTTAGGTAACACTGAGATCATGTGGAATTACTAGAGGTGACATGGGCAGTGCAGTAATATAACATTGCCTGTGCATACATTTAGGTAACACTGAGACCATGTGGTATTATTAGAGGTTACATGGGCTGTGCAGTAATATAACATCTCCTGTGCATACATTTAGGTAACACAGAGATCATATGGGATTACTAGAGGTGACATGGGCTGTGCAGTAATATAACATCGCCTGTGCATACATTTAGGTAACACTGAGACCATGTGGGATTACTAGAGGTGACATGGGCTGTGCAGTAATATAACATCACCTCTGCATACATTTAGGTAACACTGAGATCATGTGGGATTACTAGAGGTGACATGGGCTGTGCAGTAATATAACATCTCCTGTGCATACATTCAGGTAACACTGAGATCATGTGGGATTACTAGAGGTGACATGGGCTGTGCAGTAATATAACATCACCTGTGCATACATTTAGGTAACACTGAGATCATGTGGGATTACTAGAGATGACTTGGGCTGGGCATTAATATAACATCGCCTATGCATACATTTAGGTAACACTGAGAGAACATGTGGGATTACTAGAGATGACATGGGCTGTGCAGTAATATAACATCGCCTGTGCATACATTTAGGTAACTTTGAGATCATGTGGGCTTACTAGAGGTGACATGGACTGTGCAGTAATATAACATCGCCTGTGCATACATTTAGGTAACACTGAGACCATGTGGTATTATTAGAGGTTACATGGGCTGTGCAGTAATATAACATCTCCTGTGCATACATTTAGGTAACACAGAGATCATATGGGATTACTAGAGGTGACATGGGCTGTGCAGTAATATAACATCGCCTGTGCATACATTTAGGTAACACTGAGACCATGTGGGATTACTAGAGGTGACATGGGCTGTGCAGTAATATAACATCGCCTGTGCATACATTTAGGTAACACTGAGATCATGTGGGATTACTAGAAGTGACATGGGCTGTGCAGTAATATAACATCGCCTGTGCATACATTTAGGTAACACAGAGATCATGTGGGATTACTAGAGGTGACATGGGCTGTGCAGTAATATAACATCGCCTGTGCATACATTTAGGTAACACTGAGATCATGTGGGATTACTAGAGGTGACATGGGCTGTGCAGTAATATAACATCGCCTGTGCAACATTTAGGTAACACTGAGAGATCATGTGGGATTACTAGAGATGACATGGGCTGTGCAGTAATATAACATCGACTGTGCATACATTTAGGTAACACTGAGAGATCATAGAGATGGCATGGGCTTTGCAGCAATATAACATCGCCTGTGCATACATTTAGATAACAATGAGATCATGTGGTATTACTATAGGTGACATGGGCTGTGCAGTAATATAACATCGCCTGTGCATACATTTAGGTAACACTGAGAGATCATGTGGGATAACTAGAGGTGACATAGGCTGTGCAGTAATATAACATCACCTGTGCATACATTTAGGTAACACTGAGATCATGTGGGATTACTAGAGGTGACATAGGCTGTGCAGTAATATAACACAGCCTGTGCATACATTTAGGTAACACTGAGATCATGTGGGATTACTAGAGGTGACAAGGGCTGTGCAGTAATATAACATCGCCTGTGCATACATTTAGGTAACACTGAGAGATCATGTGGTATTACTAGAGGTGAAATGAGCTGTGCAGTAATATAACATCACCTGTGCATACATTTAGGTAACACTGAGAGATCATGTGGTATTACTAGAGGTGAAATGAGCTGTGCAGTAATATAACATCACCTGTGCATACATTTAGGTAACACTGAGAGATCATGTGGTATTACTAGAGGTGACATGGGCTGTGCAGTAATATAACATTGCCTGTGCATACATTTAAGTAACACTGAGATCATGTGGGATTACTAGAGGTGACATGGGCTGTGCAGTAATATAACATCGCCTGTGCATACATTTAGGTAACACAGAGATCATGTGGGATAACTAGAAGTGACATGGGCTGTGCAGTAATATAACATCGCCTGTGCATACATTTAGGTAACACTGAGATCATGTGGGGTTACTAGAGGTGACATGGGCTGTGCAGTAATATAACATCACCTGTGCATACATGTAGGTAACACTGAGAGATCATGTGGGATTACTAGAGATGACATGGGCTGTGCAGTAATATAACATTGCCTGTGCATACATGTAGGTAACACTGAGATCATGTGGGATTACTAGAGGTGACATGGGCAGTACAGTAATATAACATCGCCTGTGCATACATTTAGGTAACACAGAGATCATGTGGGATTACTAGAGGTGACATGGGCTGTGCAGTAATATAACATTGCCTGTGCATACATTTAGGTAACACTGAGATCATATGGGATTACTAGAGATGACATGGGCTGTGCAGTAATATAACATCGACTCTGCATACATTTAGGTAACACTGAGAGATCATGTGGGATTACTAGAGGTGACATGGGCTGTGCAGTAATATAACATCACCTGTGCATACATTTAGGTAACACTGAGAGATCATGTGGGATTACTAGACGTGACATGGGCTGTGCAGTAATATAACATCGCCTGTGCATACATTTAGGTAACACTGAGATCATGTGGTATTACTAGAGGTGAAATGGGCTGTGCAGTAATATAACATCGCCTGTGCATACATTTAGGTAACACTGAGATCATGTGGGATTACTAGACGTGACATGGGCTGTGCAGTAATATAACATCGCCTGTGCATACATTTAGGTAACACAGAGATCATGTGGGATTACTAGACGTGACATGGGCTGTGCAGTAATATAACATCGCCTGTGCATACATTTAGGTAACACTGAGATCATGTGGTATTACTAGAGGTAAAATGGGCTGTGCAGTAATATAACATCGCCTGTGCATACATTTAGGTAACACTGAGATCATGTGGGATTACTAGAGGTGACATGGGTTGTGCAGTAATATAACATCGCCTGTGCATACATTTAGGTAACACTGAGATCATGTGGGATTACTAGAGATGACATGGGCTGTGCAGTAATATAACATCGCCTGTGCATACATTTAGGTAACACTGAGAGATCATGTGGGATTACTAGAGGTGACATGGGCTGTGCAGTAATATAACATCGCCTGTGCATACATTTAGGTAACACTGAGAGATCATGTGGGATTACTAGAGGTGACATGGGCTGTGCAGTAATATAACATCGCCTGTGCATACATGTAGGTAACACTGAGAGATCATGTGGGATTACTAGAGGTGACACGGGCTGTGCAGTAATATAACATTGCCTGTGCATACATTTAGGTAACACTGAGACCATGTGGGATTACTAGAGGTGACATGGGCTGTGCAGTAATATAACATCGCCTGTGCATACATTTAGGTAACACTGAGATCATGTGGGATTACTAGAGGTGACATGGGCTGTGCAGTAATATAACATCTCCTGTGCATACATTTAGGTAACACTGAGAGATCATGTGGGATTACTAGAGGTGACACGGGCTGTGCAGTAATATAACATTGCCTGTGCATACATTTAGGTAACACTGAGACCATGTGGGATTACTAGAGGTGACATGGGCTGTGCAGTAATATAACATCTCCTGTGCATACATTTAGGTAACACTGAGAGATCATGTGGGATTACTAGAGGTGACATGGGCTGTGCAGTAATATAACACCGCCTGTGCATACATTTAGGTAACACTGAGAACATGTGGGATTACTAGAGGTGACATGGGCTGTGCAGTAATATAACATCGCCTGTGCATACATTTAGGTAACACTGAGATCATGTGGGATTACTAGAGGTGACATGGGCTGTGCAGTAATATAACATCGCCTGTGCATACATTTAGGTAACACTGAGATCATGTGGGATTACTAGAGGTGACATGGGCTGTGCAGTAATATAACATCTCCAGTGCATACATTTAGATAACACTGAGATCATGTGGGATTACTAGAAGTGACATGGGCTGTGCAGTAATATAACATCGCCTGTGCATACATTTAGGTAACACTGAGAGATCATGTGGGATTACTAGAGGTGACATGGGCTGTGCAGTAATATAACATCGCCTATGCATACATTTAGGTAACACAGAGATCATGTGGGATTACTAGAGATGACATGGGCTGTGCAGTAATATAACATCGCCTGTGCATACATTTAGGTAACACTGAGAACATGTGGGATTACTAGAGGTGACATGGGCTGTGCAGTAATATAACATCACCTGTGCATACATTTAGGTAACACTGAGATATCATGTGGGATTACTAGAGGTGACATGGGCTGTGTAGTAATATAACATCGCCTGTGCATACATTTAGGTAACACTGAGATCATGTGGGATTACTAGAGGTGACATGGGCTGTGCAGTAATATAACATTGCCTGTGCATACATTTAGGTAACACTGAGAGATCATGTGGGATTACTAGAGGTGACATGGGCTGTGCAGTAATATAACACAGCCTGTGCATACATTTAGGTAACACTGAGATCATGTGGGATTACTAGAGGTGACATGGGCTGTGCAGTAATATAACATCTCCTGTGCATACATTTAGGTAACACTGAGATCATGTGGGATTACTAGAGGTGACATGGGCTGTGCAGTAATATAACATCACCTGTGCATACATTTAGGTAACACTGAGATCATGTGGGATTACTAGAGATGACTTGGGCTGGGCATTAATATAACATCGCCTATGCATACATTTAGGTAACACTGAGAGAACATGTGGGATTACTAGAGGTGACATGGGCTGTGCAGTAATATAACATCGCCTGTGCATACATTTAGGTAACACTGAGATCATGTGGGATTACTAGAGGTGACATGGGCTGTGCAGTAATATAACATCGCCTGTGCATACATTTAGGTAACACTGAGATCATGTGGGATTACTAGAGGTGACATGGGCTGTGCAGTAATATAACATCTCCAGTGCATACATTTAGATAACACTGAGATCATGTGGGATTACTAGAAGTGACATGGGCTGTGCAGTAATATAACATCGCCTGTGCATACATTTAGGTAACACTGAGAGATCATGTGGGATTACTAGAGGTGACATGGGCTGTGCAGTAATATAACACCGCCTGTGCATACATTTAGGTAACACTGAGAACATGTGGGATTACTAGAGGTGACATGGGCTGTGCAGTAATATAACATCGCCTGTGCATACATTTAGGTAACACAGAGATCATGTGGGATTACTAGACGTGACATGGGCTGTGCAGTAATATAACATCGCCTGTGCATACATTTAGGTAACACTGAGATCATGTGGTATTACTAGAGGTGAAATGGGCTGTGCAGTAATATAACATCGCCTGTGCATACATTTAGGTAACACTGAGATCATGTGGGATTACTAGAGGTGACATGGGTTGTGCAGTAATATAACATCGCCTGTGCATACATTTAGGTAACACTGAGAGATCATGTGGTATTACTAGAGGTGAAATGGGCTGTGCAGTAATATAACATCACCTGTGCATACATTTAGGTAACACTGAGAGATCATGTGGTATTACTAGAGGTGACATGGGCTGTGCAGTAATATAACATTGCCTGTGCATACATTTAGGTAACACTGAGATCATGTGGGATTACTAGAGGTGACATGGGCTGTGCAGTAATATAACATCGCCTGTGCATACATTTAGGTAACACAGAGATCATGTGGGATAACTAGAAGTGACATGGGCTGTGCAGTAATATAACATCGCCTGTGCATACATTTAGGTAACACTGAGATCATGTGGGGTTACTAGAGGTGACATGGGCTGTGCAGTAATATAACATCACCTGTGCATACATGTAGGTAACACTGAGAGATCATGTGGGATTACTAGAGATGACATGGGCTGTGCAGTAATATAACATTGCCTGTGCATACATTTAGGTAACACTGAGATCATGTGGGATTACTAGAGGTGACATGGGCAGTACAGTAATATAACATCGCCTGTGCATACATTTAGGTAACACAGAGATCATGTGGGATTACTAGAGGTGACATGGGCTGTGCAGTAATATAACATTGCCTGTGCATACATTTAGGTAACACTGAGATCATATGGGATTACTAGAGATGACATGGGCTGTGCAGTAATATAACATCGACTCTGCATACATTTAGGTAACACTGAGAGATCATGTGGGATTACTAGAGGTGACATGGGCTGTGCAGTAATATAACATCACCTGTGCATACATTTAGGTAACACTGAGAGATCATGTGGGATTACTAGACGTGACATGGGCTGTGCAGTAATATAACATCGCCTGTGCATACATTTAGGTAACACTGAGATCATGTGGTATTACTAGAGGTGAAATGGGCTGTGCAGTAATATAACATCGCCTGTGCATACATTTAGGTAACACTGAGATCATGTGGGATTACTAGACGTGACATGGGCTGTGCAGTAATATAACATCGCCTGTGCATACATTTAGGTAACACAGAGATCATGTGGGATTACTAGACGTGACATGGGCTGTGCAGTAATATAACATCGCCTGTGCATACATTTAGGTAACACTGAGATCATGTGGTATTACTAGAGGTGAAATGGGCTGTGCAGTAATATAACATCGCCTGTGCATACATTTAGGTAACACTGAGATCATGTGGGATTACTAGAGGTGACATGGGTTGTGCAGTAATATAACATCGCCTGTGCATACATTTAAGTAACACTGAGATCATGTGGGATTACTAGAGATGACATGGGCTGTGCAGTAATATAACATCGCCTGTGCATACATTTAGGTAACACTGAGAGATCATGTGGGATTACTAGAGGTGACATGGGCTGTGCAGTAATATAACATCGCCTGTGCATACATTTAGGTAACACTGAGAGATCATGTGGGATTACTAGAGGTGACATGGGCTGTGCAGTAATATAACATCGCCTGTGCATACATGTAGGTAACACTGAGAGATCATGTGGGATTACTAGAGGTGACACGGGCTGTGCAGTAATATAACATTGCCTGTGCATACATTTAGGTAACACTGAGACCATGTGGGATTACTAGAGGTGACATGGGCTGTGCAGTAATATAACATCGCCTGTGCATACATTTAGGTAACACTGAGATCATGTGGGATTACTAGAGGTGACATGGGCTGTGCAGTAATATAACATCTCCTGTGCATACATTTAGGTAACACTGAGAGATCATGTGGGATTACTAGAGGTGACACGGGCTGTGCAGTAATATAACATTGCCTGTGCATACATTTAGGTAACACTGAGACCATGTGGGATTACTAGAGGTGACATGGGCTGTGCAGTAATATAACATCTCCTGTGCATACATTTAGGTAACACTGAGAGATCATGTGGGATTACTAGAGGTGACATGGGCTGTGCAGTAATATAACACCGCCTGTGCATACATTTAGGTAACACTGAGAACATGTGGGATTACTAGAGGTGACATGGGCTGTGCAGTAATATAACATCGCCTGTGCATACATTTAGGTAACACTGAGATCATGTGGGATTACTAGAGGTGACATGGGCTGTGCAGTAATATAACATCGCCATTGCATACATTTAGGTAACACTGAGATCATGTGGGATTACTAGAGGTGACATGGGCTGTGCAGTAATATAACATCTCCAGTGCATAATTTAGATAACACTGAGATCATGTGGGATTACTAGAAGTGACATGGGCTGTGCAGTAATATAACATCGCCTGTGCATACATTTAGGTAACACTGAGAGATCATGTGGGATTACTAGAGGTGACATGGGCTGTGCAGTAATATAACATCGCCTATGCATACATTTAGGTAACACTGAGAGATCATGTGGGATTACTAGACGTGACATGGGCTGTGCAGTAATATAACATCGCCTGTGCATACATTTAGGTAACACTGAGATCATGTGGTATTACTAGAGGTGACATGGGCTGTGCAGTAATATAACATTGCCTGTGCATACATTTAGGTAACACTGAGAGATCATGTGGGATTACTAGAGGTGACATGGGCTGTGCAGTAATATAACACAGCCTGTGCATACATTTAGGTAACACTGAGATCATGTGGGATTACTAGAGGTGACATGGGCTGTGCAGTAATATAACATCTCCTGTGCATACATTTAGGTAACACTGAGATCATGTGGGATTACTAGAGGTGACATGGGCTGTGCAGTAATATAACATCACCTGTGCATACATTTAGGTAACACTGAGATCATGTGGGATTACTAGAGATGACTTGGGCTGGGCATTAATATAACATCGCCTATGCATACATTTAGGTAACACTGAGAGAACATGTGGGATTACTAGAGGTGACATGGGCTGTGCAGTAATATAACATCGCCTGTGCATACATTTAGGTAACACTGAGATCATGTGGGATTACTAGAGGTGACATGGGCTGTGCAGTAATATAACATCGCCTGTGCATACATTTAGGTAACACTGAGATCATGTGGGATTACTAGAGGTGACATGGGCTGTGCAGTAATATAACATCTCCAGTGCATACATTTAGATAACACTGAGATCATGTGGGATTACTAGAAGTGACATGGGCTGTGCAGTAATATAACATCGCCTGTGCATACATTTAGGTAACACTGAGAGATCATGTGGGATTACTAGAGGTGACATGGGCTGTGCAGTAATATAACACCGCCTGTGCATACATTTAGGTAACACTGAGAACATGTGGGATTACTAGAGGTGACATGGGCTGTGCAGTAATATAACATCGCCTGTGCATACATTTAGGTAACACAGAGATCATGTGGGATTACTAGACGTGACATGGGCTGTGCAGTAATATAACATCGCCTGTGCATACATTTAGGTAACACTGAGATCATGTGGTATTACTAGAGGTGAAATGGGCTGTGCAGTAATATAACATCGCCTGTGCATACATTTAGGTAACACTGAGATCATGTGGGATTACTAGAGGTGACATGGGTTGTGCAGTAATATAACATCGCCTGTGCATACATTTAGGTAACACTGAGATCATGTGGGATTACTAGAGATGACATGGGCTGTGCAGTAATATAACATCGCCTGTGCATACATTTAGGTAACACTGAGAGATCATGTGGGATTACTAGAGGTGACATGGGCTGTGCAGTCATATAACATCGCCTGTGCATACATTTAGGTAACACTGAGAGATCATGTGGGATTACTAGAGGTGACATGGGCTGTGCAGTAATATAACATCGCCTGTGCATACATGTAGGTAACACTGAGAGATCATGTGGGATTACTAGAGGTGACACGGGCTGTGCAGTAATATAACATTGCCTGTGCATACATTTAGGTAACACTGAGACCATGTGGGATTACTAGAGGTGACATGGGCTGTGCAGTAATATAACATCGCCTGTGCATACATTTAGGTAACACTGAGATCATGTGGGATTACTAGAGGTGACATGGGCTGTGCAGTAATATAACATCGCCTGTGCATACATTTAGGTAACACTGAGATCATGTGGGATTACTAGAGGTGACATGGGCTGTGCAGTAATATAACATCTCCAGTGCATACATTTAGATAACACTGAGATCATGTGGGATTACTAGAAGTGACATGGGCTGTGCAGTAATATAACATCGCCTGTGCATACATTTAGGTAACACTGAGAGATCATGTGGGATTACTAGAGGTGACATGGGCTGTGCAGTAATATAACATCGCCTATGCATACATTTAGGTAACACAGAGATCATGTGGGATTACTAGAGATGACATGGGCTGTGCAGTAATATAACATCGCCTGTGCATACATTTAGGTAACACTGAGAACATGTGGGATTACTAGAGGTGACATGGGCTGTGCAGTAATATAACATCACCTGTGCATACATTTAGGTAACACTGAGATATCATGTGGGATTACTAGAGGTGACATGGGCTGTGTAGTAATATAACATCGCCTGTGCATACATTTAGGTAACACTGAGATCATGTGGGATTACTAGAGGTGACATGGGCTGTGCAGTAATATAACATTGCCTGTGCATACATTTAGGTAACACTGAGAGATCATGTGGGATTACTAGAGGTGACATGGGCTGTGCAGTAATATAACACAGCCTGTGCATACATTTAGGTAACACTGAGATCATGTGGGATTACTAGAGGTGACATGGGCTGTGCAGTAATATAACATCTCCTGTGCATACATTTAGGTAACACTGAGATCATGTGGGATTACTAGAGGTGACATGGGCTGTGCAGTAATATAACATCACCTGTGCATACATTTAGGTAACACTGAGATCATGTGGGATTACTAGAGATGACTTGGGCTGGGCATTAATATAACATCGCCTATGCATACATTTAGGTAACACTGAGAGAACATGTGGGATTACTAGAGGTGACATGGGCTGTGCAGTAATATAACATCGCCTGTGCATACATTTAGGTAACACTGAGATCATGTGGGATTACTAGAGGTGACATGGGCTGTGCAGTAATATAACATCGCCTGTGCATACATTTAGGTAACACTGAGATCATGTGGGATTACTAGAGGTGACATGGGCTGTGCAGTAATATAACATCTCCAGTGCATACATTTAGATAACACTGAGATCATGTGGGATTACTAGAAGTGACATGGGCTGTGCAGTAATATAACATCGCCTGTGCATACATTTAGGTAACACTGAGAGATCATGTGGGATTACTAGAGGTGACATGGGCTGTGCAGTAATATAACACCGCCTGTGCATACATTTAGGTAACACTGAGAACATGTGGGATTACTAGAGGTGACATGGGCTGTGCAGTAATATAACATCGCCTGTGCATACATTTAGGTAACACAGAGATCATGTGGGATTACTAGACGTGACATGGGCTGTGCAGTAATATAACATCGCCTGTGCATACATTTAGGTAACACTGAGATCATGTGGTATTACTAGAGGTGAAATGGGCTGTGCAGTAATATAACATCGCCTGTGCATACATTTAGGTAACACTGAGATCATGTGGGATTACTAGAGGTGACATGGGTTGTGCAGTAATATAACATCGCCTGTGCATACATTTAGGTAACACTGAGAGATCATGTGGTATTACTAGAGGTGAAATGGGCTGTGCAGTAATATAACATCACCTGTGCATACATTTAGGTAACACTGAGAGATCATGTGGTATTACTAGAGGTGACATGGGCTGTGCAGTAATATAACATTGCCTGTGCATACATTTAGGTAACACTGAGATCATGTGGGATTACTAGAGGTGACATGGGCTGTGCAGTAATATAACATCGCCTGTGCATACATTTAGGTAACACAGAGATCATGTGGGATAACTAGAAGTGACATGGGCTGTGCAGTAATATAACATCGCCTGTGCATACATTTAGGTAACACTGAGATCATGTGGGGTTACTAGAGGTGACATGGGCTGTGCAGTAATATAACATCACCTGTGCATACATGTAGGTAACACTGAGAGATCATGTGGGATTACTAGAGATGACATGGGCTGTGCAGTAATATAACATTGCCTGTGCATACATTTAGGTAACACTGAGATCATGTGGGATTACTAGAGGTGACATGGGCAGTACAGTAATATAACATCGCCTGTGCATACATTTAGGTAACACAGAGATCATGTGGGATTACTAGAGGTGACATGGGCTATGCAGTAATATAACATCGCCTGTGCATACATTTAGGTAACACTGAGAGATCATGTGGTATTACTAGAGGTGAAATGGGCTGTGCAGTAATATAACATCACCTGTGCATACATTTAGGTAACACTGAGAGATCATGTGGGATTACTAGAGGTGACATGGGCTGTGCAGTAATATAACATCACCTGTGCATACATTTAGGTAACACTGAGATCATGTGGGATTACTAGAGGTGACATAGGCTGTGCAGTAATATAACACAGCCTGTGCATACATTTAGGTAACACTGAGATCATGTGGGATTACTAGAGGTGACAAGGGCTGTGCAGTAATATAACATCGCCTGTGCATACATTTAGGTAACACTGAGAGATCATGTGGTATTACTAGAGGTGAAATGGGCTGTGCAGTAATATAACATCACCTGTGCATACATTTAGGTAACACTGAGAGATCATGTGGTATTACTAGAGGTGACATGGGCTGTGCAGTAATATAACATTGCCTGTGCATACATTTAGGTAACACTGAGATCATGTGGGATTACTAGAGGTGACATGGGCTGTGCAGTAATATAACATCGCCTGTGCATACATTTAGGTAACACAGAGATCATGTGGGATAACTAGAAGTGACATGGGCTGTGCAGTAATATAACATCGCCTGTGCATACATTTAGGTAACACTGAGATCATGTGGGGTTACTAGAGGTGACATGGGCTGTGCAGTAATATAACATCACCTGTGCATACATGTAGGTAACACTGAGAGATCATGTGGGATTACTAGAGATGACATGGGCTGTGCAGTAATATAACATTGCCTGTGCATACATTTAGGTAACACTGAGATCATGTGGGATTACTAGAGGTGACATGGGCAGTACAGTAATATAACATCGCCTGTGCATACATTTAGGTAACACAGAGATCATGTGGGATTACTAGAGGTGACATGGGCTGTGCAGTAATATAACATTGCCTGTGCATACATTTAGGTAACACTGAGATCATATGGGATTACTAGAGATGACATGGGCTGTGCAGTAATATAACATCGACTCTGCATACATTTAGGTAACACTGAGAGATCATGTGGGATTACTAGAGGTGACATGGGCTGTGCAGTAATATAACATCACCTGTGCATACATTTAGGTAACACTGAGAGATCATGTGGGATTACTAGACGTGACATGGGCTGTGCAGTAATATAACATCGCCTGTGCATACATTTAGGTAACACTGAGATCATGTGGTATTACTAGAGGTGAAATGGGCTGTGCAGTAATATAACATCGCCTGTGCATACATTTAGGTAACACTGAGATCATGTGGGATTACTAGACGTGACATGGGCTGTGCAGTAATATAACATCGCCTGTGCATACATTTAGGTAACACAGAGATCATGTGGGATTACTAGACGTGACATGGGCTGTGCAGTAATATAACATCGCCTGTGCATACATTTAGGTAACACTGAGATCATGTGGTATTACTAGAGGTGAAATGGGCTGTGCAGTAATATAACATCGCCTGTGCATACATTTAGGTAACACTGAGATCATGTGGGATTACTAGAGGTGACATGGGTTGTGCAGTAATATAACATCGCCTGTGCATACATTTAAGTAACACTGAGATCATGTGGGATTACTAGAGATGACATGGGCTGTGCAGTAATATAACATCGCCTGTGCATACATTTAGGTAACACTGAGAGATCATGTGGGATTACTAGAGGTGACATGGGCTGTGCAGTAATATAACATCGCCTGTGCATACATTTAGGTAACACTGAGAGATCATGTGGGATTACTAGAGGTGACATGGGCTGTGCAGTAATATAACATCGCCTGTGCATACATGTAGGTAACACTGAGAGATCATGTGGGATTACTAGAGGTGACACGGGCTGTGCAGTAATATAACATTGCCTGTGCATACATTTAGGTAACACTGAGACCATGTGGGATTACTAGAGGTGACATGGGCTGTGCAGTAATATAACATCGCCTGTGCATACATTTAGGTAACACTGAGATCATGTGGGATTACTAGAGGTGACATGGGCTGTGCAGTAATATAACATCTCCTGTGCATACATTTAGGTAACACTGAGAGATCATGTGGGATTACTAGAGGTGACACGGGCTGTGCAGTAATATAACATTGCCTGTGCATACATTTAGGTAACACTGAGACCATGTGGGATTACTAGAGGTGACATGGGCTGTGCAGTAATATAACATCTCCTGTGCATACATTTAGGTAACACTGAGAGATCATGTGGGATTACTAGAGGTGACATGGGCTGTGCAGTAATATAACACCGCCTGTGCATACATTTAGGTAACACTGAGAACATGTGGGATTACTAGAGGTGACATGGGCTGTGCAGTAATATAACATCGCCTGTGCATACATTTAGGTAACACTGAGATCATGTGGGATTACTAGAGGTGACATGGGCTGTGCAGTAATATAACATCGCCATTGCATACATTTAGGTAACACTGAGATCATGTGGGATTACTAGAGGTGACATGGGCTGTGCAGTAATATAACATCTCCAGTGCATAATTTAGATAACACTGAGATCATGTGGGATTACTAGAAGTGACATGGGCTGTGCAGTAATATAACATCGCCTGTGCATACATTTAGGTAACACTGAGAGATCATGTGGGATTACTAGAGGTGACATGGGCTGTGCAGTAATATAACATCGCCTATGCATACATTTAGGTAACACTGAGAGATCATGTGGGATTACTAGACGTGACATGGGCTGTGCAGTAATATAACATCGCCTGTGCATACATTTAGGTAACACTGAGATCATGTGGTATTACTAGAGGTGACATGGGCTGTGCAGTAATATAACATTGCCTGTGCATACATTTAGGTAACACTGAGAGATCATGTGGGATTACTAGAGGTGACATGGGCTGTGCAGTAATATAACACAGCCTGTGCATACATTTAGGTAACACTGAGATCATGTGGGATTACTAGAGGTGACATGGGCTGTGCAGTAATATAACATCTCCTGTGCATACATTTAGGTAACACTGAGATCATGTGGGATTACTAGAGGTGACATGGGCTGTGCAGTAATATAACATCACCTGTGCATACATTTAGGTAACACTGAGATCATGTGGGATTACTAGAGATGACTTGGGCTGGGCATTAATATAACATCGCCTATGCATACATTTAGGTAACACTGAGAGAACATGTGGGATTACTAGAGGTGACATGGGCTGTGCAGTAATATAACATCGCCTGTGCATACATTTAGGTAACACTGAGATCATGTGGGATTACTAGAGGTGACATGGGCTGTGCAGTAATATAACATCGCCTGTGCATACATTTAGGTAACACTGAGATCATGTGGGATTACTAGAGGTGACATGGGCTGTGCAGTAATATAACATCTCCAGTGCATACATTTAGATAACACTGAGATCATGTGGGATTACTAGAAGTGACATGGGCTGTGCAGTAATATAACATCGCCTGTGCATACATTTAGGTAACACTGAGAGATCATGTGGGATTACTAGAGGTGACATGGGCTGTGCAGTAATATAACACCGCCTGTGCATACATTTAGGTAACACTGAGAACATGTGGGATTACTAGAGGTGACATGGGCTGTGCAGTAATATAACATCGCCTGTGCATACATTTAGGTAACACAGAGATCATGTGGGATTACTAGACGTGACATGGGCTGTGCAGTAATATAACATCGCCTGTGCATACATTTAGGTAACACTGAGATCATGTGGTATTACTAGAGGTGAAATGGGCTGTGCAGTAATATAACATCGCCTGTGCATACATTTAGGTAACACTGAGATCATGTGGGATTACTAGAGGTGACATGGGTTGTGCAGTAATATAACATCGCCTGTGCATACATTTAGGTAACACTGAGATCATGTGGGATTACTAGAGATGACATGGGCTGTGCAGTAATATAACATCGCCTGTGCATACATTTAGGTAACACTGAGAGATCATGTGGGATTACTAGAGGTGACATGGGCTGTGCAGTCATATAACATCGCCTGTGCATACATTTAGGTAACACTGAGAGATCATGTGGGATTACTAGAGGTGACATGGGCTGTGCAGTAATATAACATCGCCTGTGCATACATGTAGGTAACACTGAGAGATCATGTGGGATTACTAGAGGTGACACGGGCTGTGCAGTAATATAACATTGCCTGTGCATACATTTAGGTAACACTGAGACCATGTGGGATTACTAGAGGTGACATGGGCTGTGCAGTAATATAACATCGCCTGTGCATACATTTAGGTAACACTGAGATCATGTGGGATTACTAGAGGTGACATGGGCTGTGCAGTAATATAACATCTCCTGTGCATACATTTAGGTAACACTGAGAGATCATGTGGGATTACTAGAGGTGACACGGGCTGTGCAGTAATATAACATTGCCTGTGCATACATTTAGGTAACACTGAGACCATGTGGGATTACTAGAGGTGACATGGGCTGTGCAGTAATATAACATCTCCTGTGCATACATTTAGGTAACACTGAGAGATCATGTGGGATTACTAGAGGTGACATGGGCTGTGGAGTAATATAACACCGCCTGTGCATACATTTAGGTAACACTGAGAACATGTGGGATTACTAGAGGTGACATGGGCTGTGCAGTAATATAACATCGCCTGTGCATACATTTAGGTAACACTGAGATCATGTGGGATTACTAGAGGTGACATGGGCTGTGCAGTAATATAACATCGCCTGTGCATACATTTAGGTAACACAGAGATCATGTGGGATAACTAGAAGTGACATGGGCTGTGCAGTAATATAACATCGCCTGAGCATACATTTAGGTAACACTGAGATCATGTGGGGTTACTAGAGGTGACATGGGCTGTGCAGTAATATAACATCACCTGTGCATACATGTAGGTAACACTGAGAGATCATGTGGGATTACTAGAGATGACATGGGCTGTGCAGTAATATAACATTGCCTGTGCATACATTTAGGTAACACTGAGATCATGTGGGATTACTAGAGGTGACATGGGCAGTACAGTAATATAACATCGCCTGTGCATACATTTAGGTAACACAGAGATCATGTGGGATTACTAGAGGTGACATGGGCTGTGCAGTAATATAACATTGCCTGTGCATACATTTAGGTAACACTGAGATCATATGGGATTACTAGAGATGACATGGGCTGTGCAGTAATATAACATCGACTCTGCATACATTTAGGTAACACTGAGAGATCATGTGGGATTACTAGAGGTGACATGGGCTGTGCAGTAATATAACATCACCTGTGCATACATTTAGGTAACACTGAGAGATCATGTGGGATTACTAGACGTGACATGGGCTGTGCAGTAATATAACATCGCCTGTGCATACATTTAGGTAACACTGAGATCATGTGGTATTACTAGAGGTGAAATGGGCTGTGCAGTAATATAACATCGCCTGTGCATACATTTAGGTAACACTGAGATCATGTGGGATTACTAGACGTGACATGGGCTGTGCAGTAATATAACATCGCCTGTGCATACATTTAGGTAACACAGAGATCATGTGGGATTACTAGACGTGACATGGGCTGTGCAGTAATATAACATCGCCTGTGCATACATTTAGGTAACACTGAGATCATGTGGTATTACTAGAGGTGAAATGGGCTGTGCAGTAATATAACATCGCCTGTGCATACATTTAGGTAACACTGAGATCATGTGGGATTACTAGAGGTGACATGGGTTGTGCAGTAATATAACATCGCCTGTGCATACATTTAGGTAACACTGAGATCATGTGGGATTACTAGAGATGACATGGGCTGTGCAGTAATATAACATCGCCTGTGCATACATTTAGGTAACACTGAGAGATCATGTGGGATTACTAGAGGTGACATGGGCTGTGCAGTAATATAACATCGCCTGTGCATACATTTAGGTAACACTGAGAGATCATGTGGGATTACTAGAGGTGACATGGGCTGTGCAGTAATATAACATCGCCTGTGCATACATGTAGGTAACACTGAGAGATCATGTGGGATTACTAGAGGTGACACGGGCTGTGCAGTAATATAACATTGCCTGTGCATACATTTAGGTAACACTGAGACCATGTGGGATTACTAGAGGTGACATGGGCTGTGCAGTAATATAACATCGCCTGTGCATACATTTAGGTAACACTGAGATCATGTGGGATTACTAGAGGTGACATGGGCTGTGCAGTAATATAACATCTCCTGTGCATACATTTAGGTAACACTGAGAGATCATGTGGGATTACTAGAGGTGACACGGGCTGTGCAGTAATATAACATTGCCTGTGCATACATTTAGGTAACACTGAGACCATGTGGGATTACTAGAGGTGACATGGGCTGTGCAGTAATATAACATCTCCTGTGCATACATTTAGGTAACACTGAGAGATCATGTGGGATTACTAGAGGTGACATGGGCTGTGCAGTAATATAACACCGCCTGTGCATACATTTAGGTAACACTGAGAACATGTGGGATTACTAGAGGTGACATGGGCTGTGCAGTAATATAACATCGCCTGTGCATACATTTAGGTAACACTGAGATCATGTGGGATTACTAGAGGTGACATGGGCTGTGCAGTAATATAACATCGCCTGTGCATACATTTAGGTAACACTGAGATCATGTGGGATTACTAGAGGTGACATGGGCTGTGCAGTAATATAACATCTCCAGTGCATAATTTAGATAACACTGAGATCATGTGGGATTACTAGAAGTGACATGGGCTGTGCAGTAATATAACATCGCCTGTGCATACATTTAGGTAACACTGAGAGATCATGTGGGATTACTAGAGGTGACATGGGCTGTGCAGTAATATAACATCGCCTATGCATACATTTAGGTAACACTGAGAGATCATGTGGGATTACTAGACGTGACATGGGCTGTGCAGTAATATAACATCGCCTGTGCATACATTTAGGTAACACTGAGATCATGTGGTATTACTAGAGGTGACATGGGCTGTGCAGTAATATAACATTGCCTGTGCATACATTTAGGTAACACTGAGAGATCATGTGGGATTACTAGAGGTGACATGGGCTGTGCAGTAATATAACACAGCCTGTGCATACATTTAGGTAACACTGAGATCATGTGGGATTACTAGAGGTGACATGGGCTGTGCAGTAATATAACATCTCCTGTGCATACATTTAGGTAACACTGAGATCATGTGGGATTACTAGAGGTGACATGGGCTGTGCAGTAATATAACATCACCTGTGCATACATTTAGGTAACACTGAGATCATGTGGGATTACTAGAGATGACTTGGGCTGGGCATTAATATAACATCGCCTATGCATACATTTAGGTAACACTGAGAGAACATGTGGGATTACTAGAGGTGACATGGGCTGTGCAGTAATATAACATCGCCTGTGCATACATTTAGGTAACACTGAGATCATGTGGGATTACTAGAGGTGACATGGGCTGTGCAGTAATATAACATCGCCTGTGCATACATTTAGGTAACACTGAGATCATGTGGGATTACTAGAGGTGACATGGGCTGTGCAGTAATATAACATCTCCAGTGCATACATTTAGATAACACTGAGATCATGTGGGATTACTAGAAGTGACATGGGCTGTGCAGTAATATAACATCGCCTGTGCATACATTTAGGTAACACTGAGAGATCATGTGGGATTACTAGAGGTGACATGGGCTGTGCAGTAATATAACACCGCCTGTGCATACATTTAGGTAACACTGAGAACATGTGGGATTACTAGAGGTGACATGGGCTGTGCAGTAATATAACATCGCCTGTGCATACATTTAGGTAACACAGAGATCATGTGGGATTACTAGACGTGACATGGGCTGTGCAGTAATATAACATCGCCTGTGCATACATTTAGGTAACACTGAGATCATGTGGTATTACTAGAGGTGAAATGGGCTGTGCAGTAATATAACATCGCCTGTGCATACATTTAGGTAACACTGAGATCATGTGGGATTACTAGAGGTGACATGGGTTGTGCAGTAATATAACATCGCCTGTGCATACATTTAGGTAACACTGAGATCATGTGGGATTACTAGAGATGACATGGGCTGTGCAGTAATATAACATCGCCTGTGCATACATTTAGGTAACACTGAGAGATCATGTGGGATTACTAGAGGTGACATGGGCTGTGCAGTCATATAACATCGCCTGTGCATACATTTAGGTAACACTGAGAGATCATGTGGGATTACTAGAGGTGACATGGGCTGTGCAGTAATATAACATCGCCTGTGCATACATGTAGGTAACACTGAGAGATCATGTGGGATTACTAGAGGTGACACGGGCTGTGCAGTAATATAACATTGCCTGTGCATACATTTAGGTAACACTGAGACCATGTGGGATTACTAGAGGTGACATGGGCTGTGCAGTAATATAACATCGCCTGTGCATACATTTAGGTAACACTGAGATCATGTGGGATTACTAGAGGTGACATGGGCTGTGCAGTAATATAACATATCCTGTGCATACATTTAGGTAACACTGAGAGATCATGTGGGATTACTAGAGGTGACACGGGCTGTGCAGTAATATAACATTGCCTGTGCATACATTTAGGTAACACTGAGACCATGTGGGATTACTAGAGGTGACATGGGCTGTGCAGTAATATAACATCTCCTGTGCATACATTTAGGTAACACTGAGAGATCATGTGGGATTACTAGAGGTGACATGGGCTGTGCAGTAATATAACACCGCCTGTGCATACATTTAGGTAACACTGAGAACATGTGGGATTACTAGAGGTGACATGGGCTGTGCAGTAATATAACATCGCCTGTGCATACATTTAGGTAACACTGAGATCATGTGGGATTACTAGAGGTGACATGGGCTGTGCAGTAATATAACATCGCCTGTGCATACATTTAGGTAACACAGAGATCATGTGGGATAACTAGAAGTGACATGGGCTGTGCAGTAATATAACATCGCCTGAGCATACATTTAGGTAACACTGAGATCATGTGGGGTTACTAGAGGTGACATGGGCTGTGCAGTAATATAACATCACCTGTGCATACATGTAGGTAACACTGAGAGATCATGTGGGATTACTAGAGATGACATGGGCTGTGCAGTAATATAACATTGCCTGTGCATACATTTAGGTAACACTGAGATCATGTGGGATTACTAGAGGTGACATGGGCAGTACAGTAATATAACATCGCCTGTGCATACATTTAGGTAACACAGAGATCATGTGGGATTACTAGAGGTGACATGGGCTGTGCAGTAATATAACATTGCCTGTGCATACATTTAGGTAACACTGAGATCATATGGGATTACTAGAGATGACATGGGCTGTGCAGTAATATAACATCGACTCTGCATACATTTAGGTAACACTGAGAGATCATGTGGGATTACTAGAGGTGACATGGGCTGTGCAGTAATATAACATCACCTGTGCATACATTTAGGTAACACTGAGAGATCATGTGGGATTACTAGACGTGACATGGGCTGTGCAGTAATATAACATCGCCTGTGCATACATTTAGGTAACACTGAGATCATGTGGTATTACTAGAGGTGAAATGGGCTGTGCAGTAATATAACATCGCCTGTGCATACATTTAGGTAACACTGAGATCATGTGGGATTACTAGACGTGACATGGGCTGTGCAGTAATATAACATCGCCTGTGCATACATTTAGGTAACACAGAGATCATGTGGGATTACTAGACGTGACATGGGCTGTGCAGTAATATAACATCGCCTGTGCATACATTTAGGTAACACTGAGATCATGTGGTATTACTAGAGGTGAAATGGGCTGTGCAGTAATATAACATCGCCTGTGCATACATTTAGGTAACACTGAGATCATGTGGGATTACTAGAGGTGACATGGGTTGTGCAGTAATATAACATCGCCTGTGCATACATTTAGGTAACACTGAGATCATGTGGGATTACTAGAGATGACATGGGCTGTGCAGTAATATAACATCGCCTGTGCATACATTTAGGTAACACTGAGAGATCATGTGGGATTACTAGAGGTGACATGGGCTGTGCAGTAATATAACATCGCCTGTGCATACATTTAGGTAACACTGAGAGATCATGTGGGATTACTAGAGGTGACATGGGCTGTGCAGTAATATAACATCGCCTGTGCATACATGTAGGTAACACTGAGAGATCATGTGGGATTACTAGAGGTGACACGGGCTGTGCAGTAATATAACATTGCCTGTGCATACATTTAGGTAACACTGAGACCATGTGGGATTACTAGAGGTGACATGGGCTGTGCAGTAATATAACATCGCCTGTGCATACATTTAGGTAACACTGAGATCATGTGGGATTACTAGAGGTGACATGGGCTGTGCAGTAATATAACATCTCCTGTGCATACATTTAGGTAACACTGAGAGATCATGTGGGATTACTAGAGGTGACACGGGCTGTGCAGTAATATAACATTGCCTGTGCATACATTTAGGTAACACTGAGACCATGTGGGATTACTAGAGGTGACATGGGCTGTGCAGTAATATAACATCTCCTGTGCATACATTTAGGTAACACTGAGAGATCATGTGGGATTACTAGAGGTGACATGGGCTGTGCAGTAATATAACACCGCCTGTGCATACATTTAGGTAACACTGAGAACATGTGGGATTACTAGAGGTGACATGGGCTGTGCAGTAATATAACATCGCCTGTGCATACATTTAGGTAACACTGAGATCATGTGGGATTACTAGAGGTGACATGGGCTGTGCAGTAATATAACATCGCCTGTGCATACATTTAGGTAACACTGAGATCATGTGGGATTACTAGAGGTGACATGGGCTGTGCAGTAATATAACATCTCCAGTGCATACATTTAGATAACACTGAGATCATGTGGGATTACTAGAAGTGACATGGGCTGTGCAGTAATATAACATCGCCTGTGCATACATTTAGGTAACACTGAGAGATCATGTGGGATTACTAGAGGTCACATGGGCTGTGCAGTAATATAACATCGCCTATGCATACATTTAGGTAACACAGAGATCATGTGGGATTACTAGAGATGACATGGGCTGTGCAGTAATATAACATCGCCTGTGCATACATTTAGGTAACACTGAGAACATGTGGGATTACTAGAGGTGACATGGGCTGTGCAGTAATATAACATCACCTGTGCATACATTTAGGTAACACTGAGATATCATGTGGGATTACTAGAGGTGACATGGGCTGTGTAGTAATATAACATCGCCTGTGCATACATTTAGGTAACACTGAGATCATGTGGGATTACTAGAGGTGACATGGGCTGTGCAGTAATATAACATTGCCTGTGCATACATTTAGGTAACACTGAGAGATCATGTGGGATTACTAGAGGTGACATGGGCTGTGCAGTAATATAACACAGCCTGTGCATACATTTAGGTAACACTGAGATCATGTGGGATTACTAGAGGTGACATGGGCTGTGCAGTAATATAACATCTCCTGTGCATACATTTAGGTAACACTGAGATCATGTGGGATTACTAGAGGTGACATGGGCTGTGCAGTAATATAACATCACCTGTGCATACATTTAGGTAACACTGAGATCATGTGGGATTACTAGAGATGACTTGGGCTGGGCATTAATATAACATCGCCTATGCATACATTTAGGTAACACTGAGAGAACATGTGGGATTACTAGAGGTGACATGGGCTGTGCAGTAATATAACATCGCCTGTGCATACATTTAGGTAACACTGAGATCATGTGGGATTACTAGAGGTGACATGGGCTGTGCAGTAATATAACATCTCCAGTGCATACATTTAGATAACACTGAGATCATGTGGGATTACTAGAAGTGACATGGGCTGTGCAGTAATATAACATCGCCTGTGCATACATTTAGGTAACACTGAGAGATCATGTGGGATTACTAGAGGTCACATGGGCTGTGCAGTAATATAACATCGCCTATGCATACATTTAGGTAACACAGAGATCATGTGGGATTACTAGAGATGACATGGGCTGTGCAGTAATATAACATCGCCTGTGCATACATTTAGGTAACACTGAGAACATGTGGGATTACTAGAGGTGACATGGGCTGTGCAGTAATATAACATCACCTGTGCATACATTTAGGTAACACTGAGATATCATGTGGGATTACTAGAGGTGACATGGGCTGTGTAGTAATATAACATCGCCTGTGCATACATTTAGGTAACACTGAGATCATGTGGGATTACTAGAGGTGACATGGGCTGTGCAGTAATATAACATTGCCTGTGCATACATTTAGGTAACACTGAGAGATCATGTGGGATTACTAGAGGTGACATGGGCTGTGCAGTAATATAACACAGCCTGTGCATACATTTAGGTAACACTGAGATCATGTGGGATTACTAGAGGTGACATGGGCTGTGCAGTAATATAACATCTCCTGTGCATACATTTAGGTAACACTGAGATCATGTGGGATTACTAGAGGTGACATGGGCTGTGCAGTAATATAACATCACCTGTGCATACATTTAGGTAACACTGAGATCATGTGGGATTACTAGAGATGACTTGGGCTGGGCATTAATATAACATCGCCTATGCATACATTTAGGTAACACTGAGAGAACATGTGGGATTACTAGAGGTGACATGGGCTGTGCAGTAATATAACATCGCCTGTGCATACATTTAGGTAACACTGAGATCATGTGGGATTACTAGAGGTGACATGGGCTGTGCAGTAATATAACATCACCTGTGCATACATTTAGGTAACACTGAGAGATCATGTGGGATTACTAGACGTGACATGGGCTGTGCAGTAATATAACATCGCCTGTGCATACATTTAGGTAACACTGAGATCATGTGGTATTACTAGAGGTGAAATGGGCTGTGCAGTAATATAACATCGCCTGTGCATACATTTAGGTAACACTGAGATCATGTGGGATTACTAGACGTGACATGGGCTGTGCAGTAATATAACATCGCCTGTGCATACATTTAGGTAACACAGAGATCATGTGGGATTACTAGACGTGACATGGGCTGTGCAGTAATATAACATCGCCTGTGCATACATTTAGGTAACACTGAGATCATGTGGTATTACTAGAGGTGAAATGGGCTGTGCAGTAATATAACATCGCCTGTGCATACATTTAGGTAACACTGAGATCATGTGGGATTACTAGAGGTGACATGGGTTGTGCAGTAATATAACATCGCCTGTGCATACATTTAAGTAACACTGAGATCATGTGGGATTACTAGAGAGGACATGGGCTGTGCAGTAATATAACATCGCCTGTGCATACATTTAGGTAACACTGAGAGATCATGTGGGATTACTAGAGGTGACATGGGCTGTGCAGTAATATAACATCGCCTGTGCATACATTTAGGTAACACTGAGAGATCATGTGGGATTACTAGAGGTGACATGGGCTGTGCAGTAATATAACATCGCCTGTGCATACATGTAGGTAACACTGAGAGATCATGTGGGATTACTAGAGGTGACACGGGCTGTGCAGTAATATAACATTGCCTGTGCATACATTTAGGTAACACTGAGACCATGTGGGATTACTAGAGGTGACATGGGCTGTGCAGTAATATAACATCGCCTGTGCATACATTTAGGTAACACTGAGATCATGTGGGATTACTAGAGGTGACATGGGCTGTGCAGTAATATAACATCTCCTGTGCTTACATTTAGGTAACACTGAGAGATCATGTGGGATTACTAGAGGTGACACGGGCTGTGCAGTAATATAACATTGCCTGTGCATACATTTAGGTAACACTGAGACCATGTGGGATTACTAGAGGTGACATGGGCTGTGCAGTAATATAACATCTCCTGTGCATACATTTAGGTAACACTGAGAGATCATGTGGGATTACTAGAGGTGACATGGGCTGTGCAGTAATATAACACCGCCTGTGCATACATTTAGGTAACACTGAGAACATGTGGGATTACTAGAGGTGACATGGGCTGTGCAGTAATATAACATCGCCTGTGCATACATTTAGGTAACACTGAGATCATGTGGGATTACTAGAGGTGACATGGGCTGTGCAGTAATATAACATCTCCAGTGCATACATTTAGATAACACTGAGATCATGTGGGATTACTAGAAGTGACATGGGCTGTGCAGTAATATAACATCGCCTGTGCATACATTTAGGTAACACTGAGAGATCATGTGGGATTACTAGAGGTGACATGGGCTGTGCAGTAATATAACATCGCCTATGCATACATTTAGGCAACACAGAGATCATGTGGGATTACTAGAGATGACATGGGCTGTGCAGTAATATAACATCGCCTGTGCATACATTTAGGTAACACTGAGAACATGTGGGATTACTAGAGGTGACATGGGCTGTGCAGTAATATAACATCACCTGTGCATACATTTAGGTAACACTGAGATATCATGTGGGATTACTAGAGGTGACATGGGCTGTGTAGTAATATAACATCGCCTGTGCATACATTTAGGTAACACTGAGATCATGTGGGATTACTAGAGGTGACATGGGCTGTGCAGTAATATAACATTGCCTGTGCATACATTTAGGTAACACTGAGAGATCATGTGGGATTACTAGAGGTGACATGGGCTGTGCAGTAATATAACACAGCCTGTGCATACATTTAGGTAACACTGAGATCATGTGGGATTACTAGAGGTGACATGGGCTGTGCAGTAATATAACATCTCCTGTGCATACATTTAGGTAACACTGAGATCATGTGGGATTACTAGAGGTGACATGGGCTGTGCAGTAATATAACATCACCTGTGCATACATTTAGGTAACACTGAGATCATGTGGGATTACTAGAGATGACTTGGGCTGGGCATTAATATAACATCGCCTATGCATACATTTAGGTAACACTGAGAGAACATGTGGGATTACTAGAGGTGACATGGGCTGTGCAGTAATATAACATCGCCTGTGCATACATTTAGGTAACACTGAGATCATGTGGGATTACTAGAGGTGACATGGGCTGTGCAGTAATATAACATCGCCTGTGCATACATTTAGGTAACACTGAGATCATGTGGGATTACTAGAGGTGACATGGGCTGTGCAGTAATATAACATCTCCAGTGCATACATTTAGATAACACTGAGATCATGTGGGATTACTAGAAGTGACATGGGCTGTGCAGTAATATAACATCGCCTGTGCATACATTTAGGTAACACTGAGAGATCATGTGGGATTACTAGAGGTGACATGGGCTGTGCAGTAATATAACACCGCCTGTGCATACATTTAGGTAACACTGAGAACATGTGGGATTACTAGAGGTGACATGGGCTGTGCAGTAATATAACATCGCCTGTGCATACATTTAGGTAACACAGAGATCATGTGGGATTACTAGACGTGACATGGGCTGTGCAGTAATATAACATCGCCTGTGCATACATTTAGGTAACACTGAGATCATGTGGTATTACTAGAGGTGAAATGGGCTGTGCAGTAATATAACATCGCCTGTGCATACATTTAGGTAACACTGAGATCATGTGGGATTACTAGAGGTGACATGGGTTGTGCAGTAATATAACATCGCCTGTGCATACATTTAGGTAACACTGAGATCATGTGGGATTACTAGAGATGACATGGGCTGTGCAGTAATATAACATCGCCTGTGCATACATTTAGGTAACACTGAGAGATCATGTGGGATTACTAGAGGTGACATGGGCTGTGCAGTCATATAACATCGCCTGTGCATACATTTAGGTAACACTGAGAGATCATGTGGGATTACTAGAGGTGACATGGGCTGTGCAGTAATATAACATCGCCTGTGCATACATGTAGGTAACACTGAGAGATCATGTGGGATTACTAGAGGTGACACGGGCTGTGCAGTAATATAACATTGCCTGTGCATACATTTAGGTAACACTGAGACCATGTGGGATTACTAGAGGTGACATGGGCTGTGCAGTAATATAACATCGCCTGTGCATACATTTAGGTAACACTGAGATCATGTGGGATTACTAGAGGTGACATGGGCTGTGCAGTAATATAACATCTCCTGTGCATACATTTAGGTAACACTGAGAGATCATGTGGGATTACTAGAGGTGACACGGGCTGTGCAGTAATATAACATTGCCTGTGCATACATTTAGGTAACACTGAGACCATGTGGGATTACTAGAGGTGACATGGGCTGTGCAGTAATATAACATCTCCTGTGCATACATTTAGGTAACACTGAGAGATCATGTGGGATTACTAGAGGTGACATGGGCTGTGCAGTAATATAACACCGCCTGTGCATACATTTAGGTAACACTGAGAACATGTGGGATTACTAGAGGTGACATGGGCTGTGCAGTAATATAACATCGCCTGTGCATACATTTAGGTAACACTGAGATCATGTGGGATTACTAGAGGTGACATGGGCTGTGCAGTAATATAACATCGCCTGTGCATACATTTAGGTAACACTGAGATCATGTGGGATTACTAGAGGTGACATGGGCTGTGCAGTAATATAACATCTCCAGTGCATACATTTAGATAACACTGAGATCATGTGGGATTACTAGAAGTGACATGGGCTGTGCAGTAATATAACATCGCCTGTGCATACATTTAGGTAACACTGAGAGATCATGTGGGATTACTAGAGGTGACATGGGCTGTGCAGTAATATAACATCACCTGTGCATACATTTAGGTAACACTGAGATCATGTGGGATTACTAGAGGTGACATAGGCTGTGCAGTAATATAACACAGCCTGTGCATACATTTAGGTAACACTGAGATCATGTGGAATTACTAGAGGTGACAAGGGCTGTGCAGTAATATAACATCGCCTGTGCATACATTTAGGTAACACTGAGAGATCATGTGGTATTACTAGAGGTGAAATGGGCTGTGCAGTAATATAACATCACCTGTGCATACATTTAGGTAACACTGAGAGATCATGTGGTATTACTAGAGGTGACATGGGCTGTGCAGTAATATAACATTGCCTGTGCATACATTTAGGTAACACTGAGATCATGTGGGATTACTAGAGGTGACATGGGCTGTGCAGTAATATAACATCGCCTGTGCATACATTTAGGTAACACAGAGATCATGTGGGATAACTAGAAGTGACATGGGCTGTGCAGTAATATAACATCGCCTGTGCATACATTTAGGTAACACTGAGATCATGTGGGGTTACTAGAGGTGACATGGGCTGTGCAGTAATATAACATCACCTGTGCATACATGTAGGTAACACTGAGAGATCATGTGGGATTACTAGAGATGACATGGGCTGTGCAGTAATATAACATTGCCTGTGCATACATTTAGGTAACACTGAGATCATGTGGGATTACTAGAGGTGACATGGGCAGTACAGTAATATAACATCGCCTGTGCATACATTTAGGTAACACAGAGATCATGTGGGATTACTAGAGGTGACATGGGCTGTGCAGTAATATAACATTGCCTGTGCATACATTTAGGTAACACTGAGATCATATGGGATTACTAGAGATGACATGGGCTGTGCAGTAATATAACATCGACTCTGCATACATTTAGGTAACACTGAGAGATCATGTGGGATTACTAGAGGTGACATGGGCTGTGCAGTAATATAACATCACCTGTGCATACATTTAGGTAACACTGAGAGATCATGTGGGATTACTAGACGTGACATGGGCTGTGCAGTAATATAACATCGCCTGTGCATACATTTAGGTAACACTGAGATCATGTGGTATTACTAGAGGTGAAATGGGCTGTGCAGTAATATAACATCGCCTGTGCATACATTTAGGTAACACTGAGATCATGTGGGATTACTAGACGTGACATGGGCTGTGCAGTAATATAACATCGCCTGTGCATACATTTAGGTAACACAGAGATCATGTGGGATTACTAGACGTGACATGGGCTGTGCAGTAATATAACATCGCCTGTGCATACATTTAGGTAACACTGAGATCATGTGGGATTACTAGACGTGACATGGGCTGTGCAGTAATATAACATCGCCTGTGCATACATTTAGGTAACACAGAGATCATGTGGGATTACTAGAGGTGACATGGGCTGTGCAGTAATATAACACCGCCTGTGCATACATTTAGGTAACACTGAGAACATGTGGGATTACTAGAGGTGACATGGGCTGTGCAGTAATATAACATCGCCTGTGCATACATTTAGGTAACACTGAGATCATGTGGGATTACTAGAGGTGACATGGGCTGTGCAGTAATATAACATCGCCTGTGCATACATTTAGGTAACACTGAGATCATGTGGGATTACTAGAGGTGACATGGGCTGTGCAGTAATATAACATCTCCAGTGCATACATTTAGATAACACTGAGATCATGTGGGATTACTAGAAGTGACATGGGCTGTGCAGTAATATAACATCGCCTGTGCATACATTTAGGTAACACTGAGAGATCATGTGGGATTACTAGAGGTGACATGGGCTGTGCAGTAATATAACATCACCTGTGCATACATTTAGGTAACACTGAGATCATGTGGGATTACTAGAGGTGACATAGGCTGTGCAGTAATATAACACAGCCTGTGCATACATTTAGGTAACACTGAGATCATGTGGAATTACTAGAGGTGACAAGGGCTGTGCAGTAATATAACATCGCCTGTGCATACATTTAGGTAACACTGAGAGATCATGTGGTATTACTAGAGGTGAAATGGGCTGTGCAGTAATATAACATCACCTGTGCATACATTTAGGTAACACTGAGAGATCATGTGGTATTACTAGAGGTGACATGGGCTGTGCAGTAATATAACATTGCCTGTGCATACATTTAGGTAACACTGAGATCATGTGGGATTACTAGAGGTGACATGGGCTGTGCAGTAATATAACATCGCCTGTGCATACATTTAGGTAACACAGAGATCATGTGGGATAACTAGAAGTGACATGGGCTGTGCAGTAATATAACATCGCCTGTGCATACATTTAGGTAACACTGAGATCATGTGGGGTTACTAGAGGTGACATGGGCTGTGCAGTAATATAACATCACCTGTGCATACATGTAGGTAACACTGAGAGATCATGTGGGATTACTAGAGATGACATGGGCTGTGCAGTAATATAACATTGCCTGTGCATACATTTAGGTAACACTGAGATCATGTGGGATTACTAGAGGTGACATGGGCAGTACAGTAATATAACATCGCCTGTGCATACATTTAGGTAACACAGAGATCATGTGGGATTACTAGAGGTGACATGGGCTGTGCAGTGATATAACATTGCCTGTGCATACATTTAGGTAACACTGAGATCATATGGGATTACTAGAGATGACATGGGCTGTGCAGTAATATAACATCGACTCTGCATACATTTAGGTAACACTGAGAGATCATGTGGGATTACTAGAGGTGACATGGGCTGTGCAGTAATATAACATCACCTGTGCATACATTTAGGTAACACTGAGAGATCATGTGGGATTACTAGACGTGACATGGGCTGTGCAGTAATATAACATCGCCTGTGCATACATTTAGGTAACACTGAGATCATGTGGTATTACTAGAGGTGAAATGGGCTGTGCAGTAATATAACATCGCCTGTGCATACATTTAGGTAACACTGAGATCATGTGGGATTACTAGACGTGACATGGGCTGTGCAGTAATATAACATCGCCTGTGCATACATTTAGGTAACACAGAGATCATGTGGGATTACTAGACGTGACATGGGCTGTGCAGTAATATAACATCGCCTGTGCATACATTTAGGTAACACTGAGATCATGTGGGATTACTAGACGTGACATGGGCTGTGCAGTAATATAACATCGCCTGTGCATACATTTAGGTAACACAGAGATCATGTGGGATTACTAGAGGTGACATGGGCTGTGCAGTAATATAACACCGCCTGTGCATACATTTAGGTAACACTGAGAACATGTGGGATTACTAGAGGTGACATGGGCTGTGCAGTAATATAACATCGCCTGTGCATACATTTAGGTAACACTGAGATCATGTGGGATTACTAGAGGTGACATGGGCTGTGCAGTAATATAACATCGCCTGTGCATACATTTAGGTAACACTGAGATCATGTGGGATTACTAGAGGTGACATGGGCTGTGCAGTAATATAACATCTCCAGTGCATAAATTTAGATAACACTGAGATCATGTGGGATTACTAGAAGTGACATGGGCTGTGCAGTAATATAACATCGCCTGTGCATACATTTAGGTAACACTGAGAGATCATGTGGGATTACTAGAGGTGACATGGGCTGTGCAGTAATATAACATCACCTGTGCATACATTTAGGTAACACTGAGATCATGTGGGATTACTAGAGGTGACATAGGCTGTGCAGTAATATAACACAGCCTGTGCATACATTTAGGTAACACTGAGATCATGTGGAATTACTAGAGGTGACAAGGGCTGTGCAGTAATATAACATCGCCTGTGCATACATTTAGGTAACACTGAGAGATCATGTGGTATTACTAGAGGTGAAATGGGCTGTGCAGTAATATAACATCACCTGTGCATACATTTAGGTAACACTGAGAGATCATGTGGTATTACTAGAGGTGACATGGGCTGTGCAGTAATATAACATTGCCTGTGCATACATTTAGGTAACACTGAGATCATGTGGGATTACTAGAGGTGACATGGGCTGTGCAGTAATATAACATCGCCTGTGCATACATTTAGGTAACACAGAGATCATGTGGGATAACTAGAAGTGACATGGGCTGTGCAGTAATATAACATCGCCTGTGCATACATTTAGGTAACACTGAGATCATGTGGGGTTACTAGAGGTGACATGGGCTGTGCAGTAATATAACATCACCTGTGCATACATGTAGGTAACACTGAGAGATCATGTGGGATTACTAGAGATGACATGGGCTGTGCAGTAATATAACATTGCCTGTGCATACATTTAGGTAACACTGAGATCATGTGGGATTACTAGAGGTGACATGGGCAGTACAGTAATATAACATCGCCTGTGCATACATTTAGGTAACACAGAGATCATGTGGGATTACTAGAGGTGACATGGGCTGTGCAGTAATATAACATTGCCTGTGCATACATTTAGGTAACACTGAGATCATATGGGATTACTAGAGATGACATGGGCTGTGCAGTAATATAACATCGACTCTGCATACATTTAGGTAACACTGAGAGATCATGTGGGATTACTAGAGGTGACATGGGCTGTGCAGTAATATAACATCACCTGTGCATACATTTAGGTAACACTGAGAGATCATGTGGGATTACTAGACGTGACATGGGCTGTGCAGTAATATAACATCGCCTGTGCATACATTTAGGTAACACTGAGATCATGTGGTATTACTAGAGGTGAAATGGGCTGTGCAGTAATATAACATCGCCTGTGCATACATTTAGGTAACACTGAGATCATGTGGGATTACTAGACGTGACATGGGCTGTGCAGTAATATAACATCGCCTGTGCATACATTTAGGTAACACAGAGATCATGTGGGATTACTAGACGTGACATGGGCTGTGCAGTCATATAACATCGCCTGTGCATACATTTAGGTAACACTGAGATCATGTGGTATTACTAGAGGTGAAATGGGCTGTGCAGTAATATAACATCGCCTGTGCATACATTTAGGTAACACTGAGATCATGTGGGATTACTAGAGGTGACATGGGCTGTGCAGTAATATAACATCTCCTGTGCATACATTTAGGTAACACTGAGAGATCATGTGGGATTACTAGAGGTGACACGGGCTGTGCAGTAATATAACATTGCCTGTGCATACATTTAGGTAACACTGAGACCATGTGGGATTACTAGAGGTGACATGGGCTGTGCAGTAATATAACACCGCCTGTGCATACATTTAGGTAACACTGAGAACATGTGGGATTACTAGAGGTGACATAGGCTGTGCAGTAATATAACACAGCCTGTGCATACATTTAGGTAACACTGAGACCATGTGGGATTACTAGAGGTGACATGGGCTGTGCAGTAATATAACATCTCCAGTGCATACATTTAGATAACACTGAGATCATGTGGGATTACTAGAGGTGACATAGGCTGTGCAGTAATATAACACAGCCTGTGCATACATTTAGGTAACACTGAGATCATGTGGGATTACTAGAGGTGACAAGGGCTGTGCAGTAATATAACATCGCCTGTGCATACATTTAGGTAACACTGAGAGATCATGTGGTATTACTAGAGGTGAAATGGGCTGTGCAGTAATATAACATCACCTGTGCATACATTTAGGTAACACTGAGAGATCATGTGGTATTACTAGAGGTGACATGGGCTGTGCAGTAATATAACATTGCCTGTGCATACATTTAGGTAACACTGAGATCATGTGGGATTACTAGAGGTGACATGGGCTGTGCAGTAATATAACATCGCCTGTGCATACATTTAGGTAACACAGAGATCATGTGGGATAACTAGAAGTGACATGGGCTGTGCAGTAATATAACATCGCCTGTGCATACATTTAGGTAACACTGAGATCATGTGGGGTTACTAGAGGTGACATGGGCTGTGCAGTAATATAACATCACCTGTGCATACATGTAGGTAACACTGAGAGATCATGTGGGATTACTAGAGATGACATGGGCTGTGCAGTAATATAACATTGCCTGTGCATACATTTAGGTAACACTGAGATCATGTGGGATTACTAGAGGTGACATGGGCAGTACAGTAATATAACATCGCCTGTGCATACATTTAGGTAACACAGAGATCATGTGGGATTACTAGAGGTGACATGGGCTGTGCAGTAATATAACATTGCCTGTGCATACATTTAGGTAACACTGAGATCATATGGGATTACTAGAGATGACATGGGCTGTGCAGTAATATAACATCGACTCTGCATACATTTAGGTAACACTGAGAGATCATGTGGGATTACTAGAGGTGACATGGGCTGTGCAGTAATATAACATCACCTGTGCATACATTTAGGTAACACTGAGAGATCATGTGGGATTACTAGACGTGACATGGGCTGTGCAGTAATATAACATCGCCTGTGCATACATTTAGGTAACACTGAGATCATGTGGTATTACTAGAGGTGAAATGGGCTGTGCAGTAATATAACATCGCCTGTGCATACATTTAGGTAACACTGAGATCATGTGGGATTACTAGACGTGACATGGGCTGTGCAGTAATATAACATCGCCTGTGCATACATTTAGGTAACACAGAGATCATGTGGGATTACTAGACGTGACATGGGCTGTGCAGTAATATAACATCGCCTGTGCATACATTTAGGTAACACTGAGATCATGTGGTATTACTAGAGGTGAAATGGGCTGTGCAGTAATATAACATCGCCTGTGCATACATTTAGGTAACACTGAGATCATGTGGGATTACTAGAGGTGACATGGGCTGTGCAGTAATATAACATCTCCTGTGCATACATTTAGGTAACACTGAGAGATCATGTGGGATTACTAGAGGTGACACGGGCTGTGCAGTAATATAACATTGCCTGTGCATACATTTAGGTAACACTGAGACCATGTGGGATTACTAGAGGTGACATGGGCTGTGCAGTAATATAACATCTCCTGTGCATACATTTAGGTAACACTGAGAGATCATGTGGGATTACTAGAGGTGACATGGGCTGTGCAGTAATATAACACCGCCTGTGCATACATTTAGGTAACACTGAGAACATGTGGGATTACTAGAGGTGACATGGGCTGTGCAGTAATATAACATCGCCTGTGCATACATTTAGGTAACACTGAGATCATGTGGGATTACTAGAGGTGACATGGGCTGTGCAGTAATATAACATCGCCTGTGCATACATTTAGGTAACACTGAGATCATGTGGGATTACTAGAGGTGACATGGGCTGTGCAGTAATATAACATCTCCAGTGCATACATTTAGATAACACTGAGATCATGTGGGATTACTAGAGGTGACATAGGCTGTGCAGTAATATAACACAGCCTGTGCATACATTTAGGTAACACTGAGATCATGTGGGATTACTAGAGGTGACAAGGGCTGTGCAGTAATATAACATCGCCTGTGCATACATTTAGGTAACACTGAGAGATCATGTGGTATTACTAGAGGTGAAATGGGCTGTGCAGTAATATAACATCACCTGTGCATACATTTAGGTAACACTGAGAGATCATGTGGTATTACTAGAGGTGACATGGGCTGTGCAGTAATATAACATTGCCTGTGCATACATTTAGGTAACACTGAGATCATGTGGGATTACTAGAGGTGACATGGGCTGTGCAGTAATATAACATCGCCTGTGCATACATTTAGGTAACACAGAGATCATGTGGGATAACTAGAAGTGACATGGGCTGTGCAGTAATATAACATCGCCTGTGCATACATTTAGGTAACACTGAGATCATGTGGGGTTACTAGAGGTGACATGGGCTGTGCAGTAATATAACATCACCTGTGCATACATGTAGGTAACACTGAGAGATCATGTGGGATTACTAGAGATGACATGGGCTGTGCAGTAATATAACATTGCCTGTGCATACATTTAGGTAACACTGAGATCATGTGGGATTACTAGAGGTGACATGGGCAGTACAGTAATATAACATCGCCTGTGCATACATTTAGGTAACACAGAGATCATGTGGGATTACTAGAGGTGACATGGGCTGTGCAGTAATATAACATTGCCTGTGCATACATTTAGGTAACACTGAGATCATATGGGATTACTAGAGATGACATGGGCTGTGCAGTAATATAACATCGACTCTGCATACATTTAGGTAACACTGAGAGATCATGTGGGATTACTAGAGGTGACATGGGCTGTGCAGTAATATAACATCACCTGTGCATACATTTAGGTAACACTGAGAGATCATGTGGGATTACTAGACGTGACATGGGCTGTGCAGTAATATAACATCGCCTGTGCATACATTTAGGTAACACTGAGATCATGTGGTATTACTAGAGGTGAAATGGGCTGTGCAGTAATATAACATCGCCTGTGCATACATTTAGGTAACACTGAGATCATGTGGGATTACTAGACGTGACATGGGCTGTGCAGTAATATAACATCGCCTGTGCATACATTTAGGTAACACAGAGATCATGTGGGATTACTAGACGTGACATGGGCTGTGCAGTAATATAACATCGCCTGTGCATACATTTAGGTAACACTGAGATCATGTGGTATTACTAGAGGTGAAATGGGCTGTGCAGTAATATAACATCGCCTGTGCATACATTTAGGTAACACTGAGATCATGTGGGATTACTAGAGGTGACATGGGTTGTGCAGTAATATAACATCGCCTGTGCATACATTTAGGTAACACTGAGATCATGTGGGATTACTAGAGATGACATGGGCTGTGCAGTAATATAACATCGCCTGTGCATACATGTAGGTAACACTGAGAGATCATGTGGGATTACTAGAGGTGACATGGGCTGTGCAGTAATATAACATCGCCTGTGCATACATTTAGGTAACACTGAGATCATGTGGGATTACTAGAGATGACATGGGCTGTGCAGTAATATAACATCGCCTGTGCATACATGTAGGTAACACTGAGAGATCATGTGGGATTACTAGAGGTGACATGGGCTGTGCAGTAATATAACATCGCCTGTGCATACATTTAGGTAACACTGAGAGATCATGTGGGATTACTAGAGGTGACATGGGCTGTGCAGTAATATAACATCGCCTGTGCATACATGTAGGTAACACTGAGAGATCATGTGGGATTACTAGAGGTGACACGGGCTGTGCAGTAATATAACATTGCCTGTGCATATATTTAGGTAACACTGAGACCATGTGGGATTACTAGAGGTGACATGGGCTGTGCAGTAATATAACATCGCCTGTGCATACATTTAGGTAACACTGAGATCATGTGGGATTACTAGAGGTGACATGGGCTGTGCAGTAATATAACATCTCCTGTGCATACATTTAGGTAACACTGAGAGATCATGTGGGATTACTAGAGGTGACACGGGCTGTGCAGTAATATAACATTGCCTGTGCATACATTTAGGTAACACTGAGACCATGTGGGATTACTAGAGGTGACGTGGGCTGTGCAGTAATATAACATCTCCTGTGCATACATTTAGGTAACACTGAGAGATCATGTGGGATTACTAGAGGTGACATGGGCTGTGCAGTAATATAACACCGCCTGTGCATACATTTAGGTAACACTGAGAACATGTGGGATTACTAGAGGTGACATGGGCTGTGCAGTAATATAACATCGCCTGTGCATACATTTAGGTAACACTGAGATCATGTGGGATTACTAGAGGTGACATGGGCTGTGCAGTAATATAACATCGCCTGTGCATACATTTAGGTAACACTGAGATCATGTGGGATTACTAGAGGTGACATGGGCTGTGCAGTAATATAACATCTCCAGTGCATACATTTAGATAACACTGAGATCATGTGGGATTACTAGAAGTGACATGGGCTGTGCAGTAATATAACATCGCCTGTGCATACATTTAGGTAACACTGAGAGATCATGTGGGATTACTAGAGGTGACATGGGCTGTGCAGTAATATAACATCGCCTATGCATACATTTAGGTAACACAGAGATCATGTGGGATTACTAGAGATGACATGGGCTGTGCAGTAATATAACATCGCCTGTGCATACATTTAGGTAACACTGAGAACATGTGGGATTACTAGAGGTGACATGGGCTGTGCAGTAATATAACATCACCTGTGCATACATTTAGGTAACACTGAGATATCATGTGGGATTACTAGAGGTGACATGGGCTGTGTAGTAATATAACATCGCCTGTGCATACATTTAGGTAACACTGAGATCATGTGGGATTACTAGAGGTGACATGGGCTGTGCAGTAATATAACATTGCCTGTGCATACATTTAGGTAACACTGAGAGATCATGTGGGATTACTAGAGGTGACATGGGCTGTGCAGTAATATAACACAGCCTGTGCATACATTTAGGTAACACTGAGATCATGTGGGATTACTAGAGGTGACATGGGCTGTGCAGTAATATAACATCTCCTGTGCATACATTTAGGTAACACTGAGATCATGTGGGATTACTAGAGGTGACATGGGCTGTGCAGTAATATAACATCACCTGTGCATACATTTAGGTAACACTGAGATCATGTGGGATTACTAGAGATGACTTGGGCTGGGCATTAATATAACATCGCCTATGCATACATTTAGGTAACACTGAGAGAACATGTGGGATTACTAGAGGTGACATGGGCTGTGCAGTAATATAACATCGCCTGTGCATACATTTAGGTAACACTGAGATCATGTGGGATTACTAGAGGTGACATGGGCTGTGCAGTAATATAACATCGCCTGTGCATACATTTAGGTAACACTGAGATCATGTGGGATTACTAGAGGTGACATGGGCTGTGCAGTAATATAACATCTCCAGTGCATACATTTAGATAACACTGAGATCATGTGGGATTACTAGAAGTGACATGGGCTGTGCAGTAATATAACATCGCCTGTGCATACATTTAGGTAACACTGAGAGATCATGTGGGATTACTAGAGGTGACATGGGCTGTGCAGTAATATAACACCGCCTGTGCATACATTTAGGTAACACTGAGAACATGTGGGATTACTAGAGGTGACATGGGCTGTGCAGTAATATAACATCGCCTGTGCATACATTTAGGTAACACTGAGATCATGTGGGATTACTAGAGGTGACATGGGCTGTGCAGTAATATAACATCGCCTGTGCATACATTTAGGTAACACTGAGATCATGTGGGATTACTAGAGGTGACATGGGCTGTGCAGTAATATAACATCTCCAGTGCATACATTTAGATAACACTGAGATCATGTGGGATTACTAGAAGTGACATGGGCTGTGCAGTAATATAACATCGCCTGTGCATACATTTAGGTAACACTGAGAGATCATGTGGGATTACTAGAGGTGACATGGGCTGTGCAGTAATATAACATCGCCTATGCATACATTTAGGTAACACAGAGATCATGTGGGATTACTAGAGATGACATGGGCTGTGCAGTAATATAACATCGCCTGTGCATACATTTAGGTAACACTGAGATATCATGTGGGATTACTAGAGGTGACATGGGCTGTGTAGTAATATAACATCGCCTGTGCATACATTTAGGTAACACTGAGATCATGTGGGATTACTAGAGGTGACATGGGCTGTGCAGTAATATAACATTGCCTGTGCATACATTTAGGTAACACTGAGAGATCATGTGGGATTACTAGAGGTGACATGGGCTGTGCAGTAATATAACACAGCCTGTGCATACATTTAGGTAACACTGAGAACATGTGGGATTACTAGAGGTGACATGGGCTGTGCAGTAATATAACATCACCTGTGCATACATTTAGGTAACACTGAGATATCATGTGGGATTACTAGAGGTGACATGGGCTGTGTAGTAATATAACATCGCCTGTGCATACATTTAGGTAACACTGAGATCATGTGGGATTACTAGAGGTGACATGGGCTGTGCAGTAATATAACATTGCCTGTGCATACATTTAGGTAACACTGAGAGATCATGTGGGATTACTAGAGGTGACATGGGCTGTGCAGTAATATAACACAGCCTGTGCATACATTTAGGTAACACTGAGATCATGTGGGATTACTAGAGGTGACATGGGCTGTGCAGTAATATAACATCTCCTGTGCATACATTTAGGTAACACTGAGATCATGTGGGATTACTAGAGATGACATGGGCTGTGCAGTAATATAACATCGCCTGTGCATACATTTAGGTAACACTGAGAACATGTGGGATTACTAGAGGTGACATGGGCTGTGCAGTAATATAACATCACCTGTGCATACATTTAGGTAACACTGAGAGATCATGTGGGATTACTAGAGGTGACATGGGCTGTGCAGTAATATAACACAGCCTGTGCATACATTTAGGTAACACTGAGATCATGTGGAATTACTAGAGGTGACATGGGCTGTGTAGTAATATAACATCACCTGTGCATACATTTAGGTAACACTGAGATCATGTGGGATTACTAGAGGTGACATGGGCTGTGCAGTAATATAACATTGCCTGTGCATACATTTAGGTAACACTGAGACCATGTGGTATTATTAGAGGTTACATGGGCTGTGCAGTAATATAACATCTCCTGTGCATACATTTAGGTAACACAGAGATCATATGGGATTACTAGAGGTGACATGGGTTGTGCAGTAATATAACATCGCCTGTGCATACATTTAGGTAACACTGAGACCATGTGGGATTACTAGAGGTGACATGGGCTGTGCAGTAATATAACATCGCCTGTGCAACATTTAGGTAACACTGAGATCATGTGGGATTACTAGAGGTGACATGGGCTGTGCAGTAATATAACATCGCCTGTGCATACATTTAGGTAACACTGAGATCATGTGGGATTACTAGAGGTGACATGGGCTGTGCAGTAATATAACATCGCCTGTGCATACATTTAGGTAACACTGAGATCATGTGGGATTACTAGAGGTGACATGGGCTGTGCAGTAATATAACACAGCCTGTGCATACATTTAGGTAACACTGAGATCATGTGGGATTACTAGAGGTGACATGGGCTGTGCAGTAATATAACATCTCCTGTGCATACATTTAGGTAACACTGAGATCATGTGGGATTACTAGAGGTGACATGGGCTGTGCAGTAATATAACATCTCCTGTGCATACATTTAGGTAACACTGAGAGATCATGTGGGATTACTAGAGGTGACACGGGCTGTGCAGTAATATAACATTGCCTGTGCATACATTTAGGTAACACTGAGACCATGTGGGATTACTGGAGGTGACGTGGGCTGTGCAGTAATATAACATCTCCTGTGCATACATTTAGGTAACACTGAGAGATCATGTGGGATTACTAGAGGTGACATGGGCTGTGCAGTAATATAACACCGCCTGTGCATACATTTAGGTAACACTGAGAACATGTGGGATTACTAGAGGTGACATGGGCTGTGCTGTAATATAACATCGCCTGTGCATACATTTAGGTAACACTGAGATCATGTGGGATTACTAGAGGTGACATGGGCTGTGCAGTAATATAACATCGCCTGTGCATACATTTAGGTAACACTGAGATCATGTGGGATTACTAGAGGTGACATGGGCTGTGCAGTAATATAACATCTCCAGTGCATACATTTAGATAACACTGAGATCATGTGGGATTACTAGAAGAGACATGGGCTGTGCAGTAATATAACATCGCCTGTGCATACATTTAGGTAACACTGAGAGATCATGTGGGATTACTAGAGGTGACATGGGCTGTGCAGTAATATAACATCGCCTATGCATACATTTAGGTAACACAGAGATCATGTGGGATTACTAGAGATGACATGGGCTGTGCAGTAATATAACATCGCCTGTGCATACATTTAGGTAACACTGAGAACATGTGGGATTACTAGAGGTGACATGGGCTGTGCAGTAATATAACATCACCTGTGCATACATTTAGGTAACACTGAGATATCATGTGGGATTACTAGAGGTGACATGGGCTGTGTAGTAATATAACATCGCCTGTGCATACATTTAGGTAACACTGAGATCATGTGGGATTACTAGAGGTGACATGGGCTGTGCAGTAATATAACATTGCCTGTGCATACATTTAGGTAACACTGAGAGATCATGTGGGATTACTAGAGGTGACATGGGCTGCGCAGTAATATAACACAGCCTGTGCATACATTTAGGTAACACTGAGATCATGTGGGATTACTAGAGGTGACATGGGCTGTGCAGTAATATAACATCTCCTGTGCATACATTTAGGTAACACTGAGATCATGTGGGATTACTAGAGGTGACATGGGCTGTGCAGTAATATAACATCACCTGTGCATACATTTAGGTAACACTGAGATCATGTGGGATTACTAGAGATGACTTGGGCTGGGCATTAATATAACATCGCCTATGCATACATTTAGGTAACACTGAGAGAACATGTGGGATTACTAGAGGTGACATGGGCTGTGCAGTAATATAACATCGCCTGTGCATACATTTAGGTAACACTGAGATCATGTGGGATTACTAGAGGTGACATGGGCTGTGCAGTAATATAACATCGCCTGTGCATACATTTAGGTAACACTGAGATCATGTGGGATTACTAGAGGTGACATGGGCTGTGCAGTAATATAACATCTCCAGTGCATACATTTAGATAACACTGAGATCATGTGGGATTACTAGAAGTGACATGGGCTGTGCAGTAATATAACATCGCCTGTGCATACATTTAGGTAACACTGAGAGATCATGTGGGATTACTAGAGGTGACATGGGCTGTGCAGTAATATAACACCGCCTGTGCATACATTTAGGTAACACTGAGAACATGTGGGATTACTAGAGGTGACATGGGCTGTGCAGTAATATAACATCGCCTGTGCATACATTTAGGTAACACTGAGATCATGTGGGATTACTAGAGGTGACATGGGCTGTGCAGTAATATAACATCGCCTGTGCATACATTTAGGTAACACTGAGATCATGTGGGATTACTAGAGGTGACATGGGCTGTGCAGTAATATAACATCTCCAGTGCATACATTTAGATAACACTGAGATCATGTGGGATTACTAGAAGTGACATGGGCTGTGCAGTAATATAACATCGCCTGTGCATACATTTAGGTAACACTGAGAGATCATGTGGGATTACTAGAGGTGACATGGGCTGTGCAGTAATATAACATCGCCTATGCATACATTTAGGTAACACAGAGATCATGTGGGATTACTAGAGATGACATGGGCTGTGCAGTAATATAACATCGCCTGTGCATACATTTAGGTAACACTGAGATATCATGTGGGATTACTAGAGGTGACATGGGCTGTGTAGTAATATAACATCGCCTGTGCATACATTTAGGTAACACTGAGATCATGTGGGATTACTAGAGGTGACATGGGCTGTGCAGTAATATAACATTGCCTGTGCATACATTTAGGTAACACTGAGAGATCATGTGGGATTACTAGAGGTGACATGGGCTGTGCAGTAATATAACACAGCCTGTGCATACATTTAGGTAACACTGAGAACATGTGGGATTACTAGAGGTGACATGGGCTGTGCAGTAATATAACATCACCTGTGCATACATTTAGGTAACACTGAGATATCATGTGGGATTACTAGAGGTGACATGGGCTGTGTAGTAATATAACATCGCCTGTGCATACATTTAGGTAACACTGAGATCATGTGGGATTACTAGAGGTGACATGGGCTGTGCAGTAATATAACATTGCCTGTGCATACATTTAGGTAACACTGAGAGATCATGTGGGATTACTAGAGGTGACATGGGCTGTGCAGTAATATAACACAGCCTGTGCATACATTTAGGTAACACTGAGATCATGTGGGATTACTAGAGGTGACATGGGCTGTGCAGTAATATAACATCTCCTGTGCATACATTTAGGTAACACTGAGATCATGTGGGATTACTAGAGATGACATGGGCTGTGCAGTAATATAACATCGCCTGTGCATACATTTAGGTAACACTGAGAACATGTGGGATTACTAGAGGTGACATGGGCTGTGCAGTAATATAACATCACCTGTGCATACATTTAGGTAACACTGAGAGATCATGTGGGATTACTAGAGGTGACATGGGCTGTGCAGTAATATAACACAGCCTGTGCATACATTTAGGTAACACTGAGATCATGTGGAATTACTAGAGGTGACATGGGCTGTGTAGTAATATAACATCACCTGTGCATACATTTAGGTAACACTGAGATCATGTGGGATTACTAGAGGTGACATGGGCTGTGCAGTAATATAACATTGCCTGTGCATACATTTAGGTAACACTGAGACCATGTGGTATTATTAGAGGTTACATGGGCTGTGCAGTAATATAACATCTCCTGTGCATACATTTAGGTAACACAGAGATCATATGGGATTACTAGAGGTGACATGGGCTGTGCAGTAATATAACATCGCCTGTGCATACATTTAGGTAACACTGAGACCATGTGGGATTACTAGAGGTGACATGGGCTGTGCAGTAATATAACATCGCCTGTGCAACATTTAGGTAACACTGAGATCGTGTGGGATTACTAGAGGTGACATGGGCTGTGCAGTAATATAACATCGCCTGTGCATACATTTAGGTAACACTGAGATCATGTGGGATTACTAGAGGTGACATGGGCTGTGCAGTAATATAACATCGCCTGTGCATACATTTAGGTAACACTGAGATCATGTGGGATTACTAGAGGTGACATGGGCTGTGCAGTAATATAACACAGCCTGTGCATACATTTAGGTAACACTGAGATCATGTGGGATTACTAGAGGTGACATGGGCTGTGCAGTAATATAACATCTCCTGTGCATACATTTAGGTAACACTGAGATCATGTGGGATTACTAGAGGTGACATGGGCTGTGCAGTAATATAACATCACCTGTGCATACATTTAGGTAACACTGAGATCATGTGGGATTACTAGAGATGACTTGGGCTGGGCATTAATATAACATCGCCTATGCATACATTTAGGTAACACTGAGAGAACATGTGGGATTACTAGAGGTGACATGGGCTGTGCAGTAATATAACATCACCTGTGCATACATTTAGGTAACACTGAGAGAACATGTGGGATTACTAGAGGTGACATGGGCTGTGCAGTAATATAACATCACCTGTGCATACATTTAGGTAACTTTGAGATCATGTGGGATTACTAGAGGTGACATGGACTGTGCAGTAATATAATATCGCCTGTGCATACATTTAGGTAACACTGAGATCATGTGGAATTACTAGAGGTGACATGGGCAGTGCAGTAATATAACATCGCCTGTGCATACATTTAGGTAACACTGAGAGAACATGTGGGATTACTAGAAGTGACATGGGCTGTGCAGTAATATAACATCGCCTGTGCATACATTTAGGTAACACTGAGACCATGTGGTATTATTAGAGGTTACATGGGCTGTGCAGTAATATAACATCTCCTGTGCATACATTTAGGTAACACAGAGATCATATGGGATTACTAGAGGTGACATGGGCTGTGCAGTAATATAACATCGCCTGTGCATACATTTAGGTAACACTGAGATCATGTGGGATTACTAGAAGTGACATGGGCTGTGCAGTATTATAACATCACCTGTGCATACATTTAGGTAACACTGAGAGATCATGTGGGATTACTAGAGGTGACATGGGCTGTGCAGTAATATAACATCGCCTGTGCATACATTTAGGTAACACTGAGACCATGTGGGATTACTAGAGGTGACATGGGCTGTGCAGTAATATAACATCTCCTGTGCATACATTTAGGTAACACTGAGACCATGTGGGATTACTAGAGGTGACATGGGCTGTGCAGTAATATAACATCGCCTGTGCATACATTTAGGTAACACTGAGATCATGTGGGATTACTAGAAGTGACATGGGCTGTGCAGTATTATAACATCACCTGTGCATACATTTAGGTAACACTGAGAGATCATGTGGGATTACTAGAGGTGACATGGGCTGTGCAGTAATATAACATCACCTGTGCATACATTTAGGTAACACTGAGAGATCATGTGGGATTACTAGAGGTGACATGGGCTGTGCAGTAATATAACATCGCCTGTGCATACATTTAGGTAACACTGAGATCATGTGGGATTACTAGAAGTGACATGGGCTGTGCAGTAATATAACATCGCCTGTGCATACATTTAGGTAACACAGAGATCATGTGGGATTACTAGAGGTGACATGGGCTGTGCAGTAATATAACATCGCCTGTGCATACATTTAGGTAACACTGAGATCATGTGGGATGTAAAGATATAGGGGAACTAATACTGTATTTGTGGTGTTTCAATCTGTACAGCGTTTAATGTACTTTTTATTCCTTCTGTTCCCATGTCTCTCTGGCTTGTGTCACTATTACCCCATGTGTGTGTTCATCCATTAGCCTATGTATTCTGTACTATAATCTTACCCAGGTAAATACAGGTGTGCTGTGACCTGGCACCTAGTGCTGTCATGTTATGTTCTTGTAGGAGGATGCCAGACTGGTATGAGGTTACTACAGGTTATCATTGCTATGCCTATTGAGTCCATCTATGATCCTTATATGGTCACACAGGAAATACATTTGAGGACCAGGTAATGTCTCTTTGAAGCTTCTCCTACACAGGGGACAATCAGGACTTAAACCAATTTCCCTGTCATTGTTCCTTCTGTTTACTTTCCTCTGTCCATCCTGGTCTCTGACAGACATCACGGAGCCTGACCCAGCATGTGGTCAGCAGGAGAAGGCCAGCTGTGGGAGGGAGTAGGGAAATACCTGAGGTGGGATACCACCAATCAGGAACCTGCGTCTCCTCCCCAGGTGAGCGCTGCATGATGGACATTTGGAAGGTTTTAAAAGAGGTTGCGCAGGTCAGCTCCCCATGTTAGTCGCAGGACTCTGGCTAAGGGGTGATTCTCTGCCAGGGTACCTTGTGGAACGCATCAACAGTGCTGTGTGGAGTTATATGTACTTACTACTGCATGGACTAATCTGCTATCACTGCTGTGTGGACTCAGTGATAGTTCTGCTGTATGGACTTGTTTATCTGGAACTTCTGCACGGAATTTCTGTGGACCTAAATCCTCTACTGGGACTTACTACCTGGACTGCTACCTGTATACTGTTTCTGGGCTATATTTACTTCTGCTTCCTGTGAATTATCTATTCCTGTGTGCTGTGAGAAATAAACCATCACTTTGGTTTCATCGGCTCTGTGTCTGAGTGATTAGAAGAACCCCGTATCTTCACATTTGGCGGCAGCGGTGGGATCATTCAGACACCAAACAACGACCGCAGGAAGCGTGAAGGCCCAGCAGAGAACAGGGGAACAGGCCATATGTAATGCAAGAGGATCTGCAGTGAGGTGGTAACAAGTGAGCAGGTGTCAGTCCTGTGCAAAAGAAAATGTTTCCAAGGAAAGAAAATGAATGCCTCAAGTCCCCCAGGGCAGTGGAGCTCGTGGATGGAGGTGTGTCGGTGTATCGGCAGGCTGGTAAGCCGGATCTGTTATTGATTGCTATAAAGATGCAGTACATTTGGGAGTACTGGAATGAAGCTAGGCAGATGATCAGTGGCTGGAGAGTATCCAGCATACAGGACAAGTTGTGTTACCTGGGGGATGCATTCCTGCACTGTAAAAGTGAGGCAGCCTCATGGAATCTGCTGGGGGAGCCAGAGTTTGTAGAATTCACAGAGGAAGTGATTGCTACAGTGACCCAAATTATGCAGAGAAGTCAATATTCTGAGGCTGAAGGGCAAGTCCAGAATCAATTATCTTCTGGGCTAGAGCCAGAGGAAATATCCAAAAGGGGGCCACTGCAACCCAGGCAGATGACTGAGGGGTCCACCTTGCAAGTGCCTGTTACCAAGGGAGAAAAGTCATTGTCAGCGGGGCCCATAACCACATTGGAAGAAATGAGCATGGAGGAGCTGATAGCAGAATGCCAGCTGCGAGGCATCCCTTTCCAATTCTGCACTCGCAGGGAAATCCTCCAGCTTATTCTCCAGGATCAGCGGGATCCAACAAAAGCGTTCACCGATTACCGGACGTGGATCCTTCGTCTCGGCCCAGGGACGAGTGTGTGGGAACAGCTGGAGTGTCTGGAGGAGTGCTTCATTGTGGCAGAGGAAGAGGCAATGGATCGGGGGCTCCTGGATACCCCAGCATGGCTAGACCAGTGTTGCAGTGTGGATGCAGAAAGGCACCGTCTGCAACAGCTTCTCCCACACCCAAGGGAAGCAGTTGCCCGGTGTACTATGCTGGGAGAGGCTAGCGCTGAAGTGAAGGCTGTGCCCACAATACAGACATCCCAGGAGGAGCTGTGCTACACCTTCCCTTTTGCTGAGGTGGAAGATGTAGACCTAGTAACCAGCTGCCAGGGAATCAATGAAGACTGTGCCCAAGAGATCACCATGGATGGGGGAGTATTGTTCCACTCCCCGACTACAAACATACCAGTCACGGATGGCCTCTTGCTCCAGGATGTCCAGCTTATTCAGCTGGGGGAGGCTCATCGTGACGGATTGGCAATGGCAGCCCCATTCATTTCACTGAGGAAGGCTGATGAGAACATGCCCTGTGTATCTCCTGCTACCCTAACTCCACAAGAAGATTATGAAGGAGTATTCCATTTTAACGATTTGGGGAATGAGGAGCTGCGATGTGAATACTGGTACGTACCCTGTGATTCATCAGTGACATTGGTAGCAGAGACTGTTAACATAATATCAGAGCAGGAACCAGAAAAGGATGTGTTGCACCACCGTAATACCTGTGAAAGTGTGGACTGTAACTATGTGCCGAGGGATGTGCCTGCCATAAGCCAGATCCAAGCAACTACAGATCAAGTGGAGGTTGGGAGATGCCGCTTGCTATCTCGTCTCCTTTACCAGGGTGAAGGCACAGTGCCACCCACACCCCTTCCATCTGCAGAGCAAGAGCAAGTTGTGGAGATAATTGTGGAAGCTTCAGTTGTTAAAACCCTGACTGGTACCCCACCAGCTACCAAGCGCACAGGACTGGCAGGGGAGGAGGTTATCCAGGAGGAGGAGGGCGCAGAAGGCGCTGCAGGTGAGATACTGGCTTTTGAGGGGGGAGCGCGGGCACAGGACCAGTCTGTGCTGGTGACTCCCCTGCAGCCACCAGCTGAATTGTTTCTGATGAAGGGTCCATCCTCAGCACTGGGTATTGAGACCACGTGCTGTACGGAAATTTGCCAGCCCCCTAGTTGGGGTTTGAGGAAGGAAGGACTGGACAGAGTTGCGGAAGTGCTGGGGGCAGAACCCCAACATTGGCCTGCCTTTAGGCAGCTGTTCCTTGTGCAAGGGGGGGAGGTGGAAGGTACTCCCTGCCCCGTTGTGCCAGAGGCACAGGTATTAGTACACCCACTAGGTGTGCCGGGTGTAAAAGTTTGCAATGTTGCGGAGTGGGGATACCCAACACCTGAATTGCTAAATCCCCTGCTGGTGAAAATGAATGTGTCATATTGTAATATTGTCCTTGCTGGTTGTTTAACACTACTGCCTCTTACCACATGGGTCTGGTGTGACATCACCCTGTGGGACTCAGGTGGTACACACATGCATGATGTTCTCTCCCCTGCACCCACCGCTCCTGGGTGGTAATGTTTCCTCAACACTTAAGAACAGAAATAAAAAGTAGAGGAAGGAATGTAAAGATATAGGGGAACTAATACTGTATTTGTGGTGTTTCAATCTGTACAGCGTTTAATGTACTTTTTATTCCTTCTGTTCCCATGTCTCTCTGGCTTGTGTCACTATTACCCCATGTGTGTGTTCATCCATTAGCCTATATATTCTGTACTATAATCTTACCCAGGTAAATACAGGTGTGCTGTGACCTGGCACCTAGTGCTGTCATGTTATGTTCTTGTAGGAGGATGCCAGACTGGTATGAGGTTACTACAGGTTATCATTGCTATGCCTATTGAGTCCATCTATGATCCTTATATGGTCACACAGGAAATACATTTGAGGACCAGGTAATGTCTCTTTGAAGCTTCTCCTACACAGGGGACAATCAGGACTTAAACCAATTTCCCTGTCATTGTTCCTTCTGTTTACTTTCCTCTGTCCATCCTGGTCTCTGACAGACATCACGGAGCCTGACCCAGCATGTGGTCAGCAGGAGAAGGCCAGCTGTGGGAGGGAGTAGGGAAATACCTGAGGTGGGATACCACCAATCAGGAACCTGCGTCTCCTCCCCAGGTGAGCGCTGCATGATGGACATTTGGAAGGTTTTAAAAGAGGTTGCGCAGGTCAGCTCCCCATGTTAGTCGCAGGACTCTGGCTAAGGGGTGATTCTCTGCCAGGGTACCTTGTGGAACGCATCAACAGTGCTGTGTGGAGTTATATGTACTTACTACTGCATGGACTAATCTGCTATCACTGCTGTGTGGACTCAGTGATAGTTCTGCTGTATGGACTTGTTTATCTGGAACTTCTGCACGGAATTTCTGTGGACCTAAATCCTCTACTGGGACTTACTACCTGGACTGCTACCTGTATACTGTTTCTGGGCTATATTTACTTCTGCTTCCTGTGAATTATCTATTCCTGTGTGCTGTGAGAAATAAACCATCACTTTGGTTTCATCGGCTCTGTGTCTGAGTGATTAGAAGAACCCCGTATCTTCACATGGGATTACTAGAGGTGACATGGGCTGTGCAGTAATATAACATCGCCTGTGCATACATTTAGGTAACACTGAGAGATCATGTGGGATTACTAGAGATGACATGGGCTGTGCAGTAATATAACATCGACTGTGCATACATTTAGGTAACACTGAGAGATCATAGAGATGGCATGGGCTGTGCAGCAATATAACATCGCCTGTGCATACATTTAGATAACAATGAGATCATGTGGTATTACTATAGGTGACATGGGCTGTGCAGTAATATAACATCGCCTGTGCATACATTTAGGTAACACTGAGAGATCATGTGGGATAACTAGAGGTGACATAGGCTGTGCAGTAATATAACATCACCTGTGCATACATTTAGGTAACACTGAGAGACCATGTGGGATTACTAGAGGTGACATGGGCTGTGCAGTAATATAACATCACCTGTGCATACATTTAGGTAACACTGAGATCATGTGGGATTACTAGAGGTGACAAGGGCTGTGCAGTAATATAACATCGCCTGTGCATACATTTAGGTAACACTGAGAGATCATGTGGTATTACTAGAGGTGAAATGGGCTGTGCAGTAATATAACATCACCTGTGCATACATTTAGGTAACACTGAGAGATCATGTGGTATTACTAGAGGTGACATGGGCTGTGCAGTAATATAACATTGCCTGTGCATACATTTAGGTAACACTGAGATCATGTGGGATTACTAGAGGTGACATGGGCTGTGCAGTAATATAACATCGCCTGTGCATACATTTAGGTAACACAGAGATCATGTGGGATAACTAGAAGTGACATGGGCTGTGCAGTAATATAACATCGCCTGTGCATACATTTAGGTAACACTGAGATCATGTGGGGTTACTAGAGGTGACATGGGCTGTGCAGTAATATAACATCACCTGTGCATACATGTAGGTAACACTGAGAGATCATGTGGGATTACTAGAGATGACATGGGCTGTGCAGTAATATAGCATTGCCTGTGCATACATTTAGGTAACACTGAGATCATGTGGGATTACTAGAGGTGACATGGGCAGTACAGTAATATAACATCGCCTGTGCATACATTTAGGTAACACAGAGATCATGTGGGATTACTAGAGGTGACATGGGCTGTGCAGTAATATAACATTGCCTGTGCATACATTTAGGTAACACTGAGAGATCATGTGGGATTACTAGAGGTGACATGGGCTGTGCAGTAATATAACATTGCCTGTGCATACATTTAGGTAACACTGAGAGAACATGTGGGATTACTAGAGGTGACATGGGCTGTGCAGTAATATAACATCGCCTGTGCATACATTTAGGTAACACTGAGATCATGTGGTATTACTAGAGGTGAAATGGGTTGTGCAGTAATATAACATCGCCTGTGCATACATTTAGGTAACACAGAGATCATGTGGGATTACTAGAGATGACATGGGCTGTGCAGTAATATAACATCGACTCTGCATACATTTAGGTAACACTGAGAGATCATGTGGGATTACTAGAGGTGACATGGGCTGTGCAGTAATATAACATCGCCTGTGCATACATTTAGGTAACACTGAGAGGACATGTGGGATTACTAGAGGTGACATGGGCTGTGCAGTAATATAACATCACCTGTGCATACATTTAGGTAACACTGAGAGATCATGTGGGATTACTAGACGTGACATGGGCTGTGCAGTAATATAACATCGCCTGTGCATACATTTAGGTAACACAGAGATCATGTGGGATAACTAGAAGTGACATGGGCTGTGCAGTAATATAACATCGCCTGTGCATACATTTAGGTAACACTGAGATCATGTGGGGTTACTAGAGGTGACATGGGCTGTGCAGTAATATAACATCACCTGTGCATACATGTAGGTAACACTGAGAGATCATGTGGGATTACTAGAGATGACATGGGCTGTGCAGTAATATAGCATTGCCTGTGCATACATTTAGGTAACACTGAGATCATGTGGGATTACTAGAGGTGACATGGGCAGTACAGTAATATAACATCGCCTGTGCATACATTTAGGTAACACAGAGATCATGTGGGATTACTAGAGGTGACATGGGCTGTGCAGTAATATAACATTGCCTGTGCATACATTTAGGTAACACTGAGAGATCATGTGGGATTACTAGAGGTGACATGGGCTGTGCAGTAATATAACATTGCCTGTGCATACATTTAGGTAACACTGAGAGAACATGTGGGATTACTAGAGGTGACATGGGCTGTGCAGTAATATAACATCGCCTGTGCATACATTTAGGTAACACTGAGATCATGTGGTATTACTAGAGGTGAAATGGGTTGTGCAGTAATATAACATCGCCTGTGCATACATTTAGGTAACACAGAGATCATGTGGGATTACTAGAGATGACATGGGCTGTGCAGTAATATAACATCGACTCTGCATACATTTAGGTAACACTGAGAGATCATGTGGGATTACTAGAGGTGACATGGGCTGTGCAGTAATATAACATCGCCTGTGCATACATTTAGGTAACACTGAGAGGACATGTGGGATTACTAGAGGTGACATGGGCTGTGCAGTAATATATCACCACCTGTGCATACATTTAGGTAACACTGAGAGATCATGTGGGATTACTAGACGTGACATGGGCTGTGCAGTAATATAACATCGCCTGTGCATACATTTAGGTAACACTGAGATCATGTGGGATTACTAGAGGTGACATGGGCTGTGCAGTAATATAACATCTCCTGTGCATACATTTAAGTAACACTGAGAGATCATGTGGGATTACTAGAGGTGACATGGGCTGTGCAGTAATATAACACCGCCTGTGCATACATTTAGGTAACACTGAGAACATGTGGGATTACTAGAGGTGACATGGGCTGTGCAGTAATATAACATCGCCTGTGCATACATTTAGGTAACACTGAGATCATGTGGGATTACTAGAGGTGACATGGGCTGTGCAGTAATATAACATCGCCTGTGCATACATTTAGATAACACTGAGATCATGTGGGATTACTAGAAGTGACATGGGCTGTGCAGTAATATAGCATTGCCTGTGCATACATTTAGGTAACACTGAGAGATCATGTGGGATTACTAGAGGTGACATGGGCTGTGCAGTAATATAACATCGCCTGTGCATACATTTAGGTAACACTGAGAGGACATGTGGGATTACTAGAGGTGACATGGGCTGTGCAGTAATATAACATCACCTGTGCATACATTTAGGTAACACTGAGAGATCATGTGGGATTACTAGACGTGACATGGGCTGTGCAGTAATATAACATCGCCTGTGCATACATTTAGGTAACACAGAGATCATGTGGGATAACTAGAAGTGACATGGGCTGTGCAGTAATATAACATCGCCTGTGCATACATTTAGGTAACACTGAGATCATGTGGGGTTACTAGAGGTGACATGGGCTGTGCAGTAATATAACATCACCTGTGCATACATGTAGGTAACACTGAGAGATCATGTGGGATTACTAGAGATGACATGGGCTGTGCAGTAATATAGCATTGCCTGTGCATACATTTAGGTAACACTGAGATCATGTGGGATTACTAGAGGTGACATGGGCAGTACAGTAATATAACATCGCCTGTGCATACATTTAGGTAACACAGAGATCATGTGGGATTACTAGAGGTGACATGGGCTGTGCAGTAATATAACATTGCCTGTGCATACATTTAGGTAACACTGAGAGATCATGTGGGATTACTAGAGGTGACATGGGCTGTGCAGTAATATAACATTGCCTGTGCATACATTTAGGTAACACTGAGAGAACATGTGGGATTACTAGAGGTGACATGGGCTGTGCAGTAATATAACATCGCCTGTGCATACATTTAGGTAACACTGAGATCATGTGGTATTACTAGAGGTGAAATGGGTTGTGCAGTAATATAACATCGCCTGTGCATACATTTAGGTAACACAGAGATCATGTGGGATTACTAGAGATGACATGGGCTGTGCAGTAATATAACATCGACTCTGCATACATTTAGGTAACACGGAGAGATCATGTGGGATTACTAGAGGTGACATGGGCTGTGCAGTAATATAACATCGCCTGTGCATACATTTAGGTAACACTGAGAGGACATGTGGGATTACTAGAGGTGACATGGGCTGTGCAGTAATATAACATCACCTGTGCATACATTTAGGTAACACTGAGAGATCATGTGGGATTACTAGACGTGACATGGGCTGTGCAGTAATATAACATCGCCTGTGCATACATTTAGGTAACACTGAGATCATGTGGGATTACTAGAGGTGACATGGGCTGTGCAGTAATATAACATCGCCTGTGCATACATTTAGGTAACACTGAGATCATGTGGGATTACTAGAGGTGACATGGGCTGTGCAGTAATATAACATCGCCTGTGCATACATTTAGATAACACTGAGATCATGTGGGATTACTAGAAGTGACATGGGCTGTGCAGTAATATAACATCGCCTGTGCATACATTTAGGTAACACTGAGAGATCATGTGGGATTACTAGAGGTGACATGGGCTGTGCAGTAATATAACATCGCCTGTGCATACATTTAGGTAACACAGAGATCATGTGGGATTACTAGAGATGACATGGGCTGTGCAGTAATATAACATCGCCTGTGCATACATTTAGGTAACACTGAGAACATGTGGGATTACTAGAGGTGACATGGGCTGTGCAGTAATATAACATCACCTGTGCATACATTTAGGTAACACTGAGATATCATGTGGGATTACTAGAGGTGACATGGGCTGTGTAGTAATATAACATCGCCTGTGCATACATTTAGGTAACACTGAGAACATGTGGGATTACTAGAGGTGACATGGGCTGTGCAGTAATATAACATCGCCTGTGCATACATTTAGGTAACACTGAGATCATGTGGGATTACTAGAGGTGACATGGGCTGTGCAGTAATATAACATCGCCTGTGCATACATTTAGATAACACTGAGATCATGTGGGATTACTAGAAGTGACATGGGCTGTGCAGTAATATAACATCACCTGTGCATACATTTAGGTAACACTGAGATATCATGTGGGATTACTAGAGGTGACATGGGCTGTGCAGTAATATAACACCGCCTGTGCATACATTTAGGTAACACTGAGAACATGTGGGATTACTAGAGGTGACATGGGCTGTGCAGTAATATAACATCGCCTGTGCATACATTTAGGTAACACTGAGAGATCATGTGGGATTACTAGAGATGACATGGGCTGTGCAGTAATATAACATCGACTGTGCATACATTTAGGTAACACTGAGAGATCATAGAGATGGCATGGGCTGTGCAGCAATATAACATCGCCTGTGCATACATTTAGATAACAATGAGATCATGTGGTATTACTATAGGTGACATGGGCTGTGCAGTAATATAACATCGCCTGTGCATACATTTAGGTAACACTGAGAGATCATGTGGGATAACTAGAGGTGACATAGGCTGTGCAGTAATATAACATCACCTGTGCATACATTTAGGTAACACTGAGATCATGTGGGATTACTAGAGGTGACATAGGCTGTGCAGTAATATAACACAGCCTGTGCATACATTTAGGTAACACTGAGATCATGTGGGATTACTAGAGGTGACAAGGGCTGTGCAGTAATATAACATCGCCTGTGCATACATTTAGGTAACACTGAGAGATCATGTGGTATTACTAGAGGTGAAATGGGCTGTGCAGTAATATAACATCACCTGTGCATACATTTAGGTAACACTGAGAGATCATGTGGTATTACTAGAGGTGACATGGGCTGTGCAGTAATATAACATTGCCTGTGCATACATTTAGGTAACACTGAGATCATGTGGGATTACTAGAGGTGACATGGGCTGTGCAGTAATATAACATCGCCTGTGCATACATTTAGGTAACACAGAGATCATGTGGGATAACTAGAAGTGACATGGGCTGTGCAGTAATATAACATCGCCTGTGCATACATTTAGGTAACACTGAGATCATGTGGGGTTACTAGAGGTGACATGGGCTGTGCAGTAATATAACATCACCTGTGCATACATGTAGGTAACACTGAGATCATGTGGGATTACTAGAGATGACATGGGCTGTGCAGTAATATAACATTGCCTGTGCATACATTTAGGTAACACTGAGATCATGTGGGATTACTAGAGGTGACATGGGCAGTACAGTAATATAACATCGCCTGTGCATACATTTAGGTAACACAGAGATCATGTGGGATTACTAGAGGTGACATGGGCTGTGCAGTAATATAACATTGCCTGTGCATACATTTAGGTAACACTGAGATCATATGGGATTACTAGAGATGACATGGGCTGTGCAGTAATATAACATCGACTCTGCATACATTTAGGTAACACTGAGAGATCATGTGGGATTACTAGAGGTGACATGGGCTGTGCAGTAATATAACATCACCTGTGCATACATTTAGGTAACACTGAGAGATCATGTGGGATTACTAGACGTGACATGGGCTGTGCAGTAATATAACATCGCCTGTGCATACATTTAGGTAACACTGAGATCATGTGGTATTACTAGAGGTGAAATGGGCTGTGCAGTAATATAACATCGCCTGTGCATACATTTAGGTAACACTGAGATCATGTGGGATTACTAGACGTGACATGGGCTGTGCAGTAATATAACATCGCCTGTGCATACATTTAGGTAACACAGAGATCATGTGGGATTACTAGACGTGACATGGGCTGTGCAGTAATATAACATCGCCTGTGCATACATTTAGGTAACACTGAGATCATGTGGTATTACTAGAGGTGAAATGGGCTGTGCAGTAATATAACATCGCCTGTGCATACATTTAGGTAACACTGAGATCATGTGGGATTACTAGAGGTGACATGGGTTGTGCAGTAATATAACATCGCCTGTGCATACATTTAGGTAACACTGAGATCATGTGGGATTACTAGAGATGACATGGGCTGTGCAGTAATATAATATCGCCTGTGCATACATTTAGGTAACACTGAGAGATCATGTGGGATTACTAGAGGTGACATGGGCTGTGCAGTAATATAACATCGCCTGTGCATACATTTAGGTAACACTGAGAGATCATGTGGGATTACTAGAGGTGACATGGGCTGTGCAGTAATATAACATCGCCTGTGCATACATGTAGGTAACACTGAGAGATCATGTGGGATTACTAGAGGTGACACGGGCTGTGCAGTAATATAACATTGCCTGTGCATACATTTAGGTAACACTGAGACCATGTGGGATTACTAGAGGTGACATGGGCTGTGCAGTAATATAACATCGCCTGTGCATACATTTAGGTAACACTGAGATCATGTGGGATTACTAGAGGTGACATGGGCTGTGCAGAAATATAACATCTCCTGTGCATACATTTAGGTAACACTGAGAGATCATGTGGGATTACTAGAGGTGACACGGGCTGTGCAGTAATATAACATTGCCTGTGCATACATTTAGGTAACACTGAGACCATGTGGGATTACTAGAGGTGACATGGGCTGTGCAGTAATATAACATCACCTGTGCATACATTTAGGTAACACTGAGAGATCATGTGGGATTACTAGACGTGACATGGGCTGTGCAGTAATATAACATCGCCTGTGCATACATTTAGGTAACACTGAGATCATGTGGGATTACTAGAGGTGACATGGGCTGTGCAGTAATATAACATCTCCTGTGCATACATTTAGGTAACACTGAGAGATCATGTGGGATTACTAGAGGTGACATGGGCTGTGCAGTAATATAACATCGCCTGTGCATACATTTAGGTAACACAGAGATCATGTGGGATTACTAGAGGTGACATGGGCTGTGCAGTAATATAACATTGCCTGTGCATACATTTAGGTAACACTGAGATCATATGGGATTACTAGAGATGACATGGGCTGTGCAGTAATATAACATCGACTCTGCATACATTTAGGTAACACTGAGAGATCATGTGGGATTACTAGAGGTGACATGGGCTGTGCAGTAATATAACATCACCTGTGCATACATTTAGGTAACACTGAGAGATCATGTGGGATTACTAGACGTGACATGGGCTGTGCAGTAATATAACATCGCCTGTGCATACATTTAGGTAACACTGAGATCATGTGGTATTACTAGAGGTGAAATGGGCTGTGCAGTAATATAACATCGCCTGTGCATACATTTAGGTAACACTGAGATCATGTGGGATTACTAGACGTGACATGGGCTGTGCAGTAATATAACATCGCCTGTGCATACATTTAGGTAACACAGAGATCATGTGGGATTACTAGACGTGACATGGGCTGTGCAGTAATATAACATCGCCTGTGCATACATTTAGGTAACACTGAGATCATGTGGTATTACTAGAGGTGAAATGGGCTGTGCAGTAATATAACATCGCCTGTGCATACATTTAGGTAACACTGAGATCATGTGGGATTACTAGAGGTGACATGGGTTGTGCAGTAATATAACATCGCCTGTGCATACATTTAGGTAACACTGAGATCATGTGGGATTACTAGAGATGACATGGGCTGTGCAGTAATATAACATCGCCTGTGCATACATTTAGGTAACACTGAGATCATGTGGTATTACTAGAGGTGAAATGGGCTGTGCAGTAATATAACATCGCCTGTGCATACATTTAGGTAACACTGAGATCATGTGGGATTACTAGACGTGACATGGGCTGTGCAGTAATATAACATCGCCTGTGCATACATTTAGGTAACACAGAGATCATGTGGGATTACTAGACGTGACATGGGCTGTGCAGTAATATAACATCGCCTGTGCATACATTTAGGTAACACTGAGATCATGTGGTATTACTAGAGGTGAAATGGGCTGTGCAGTAATATAACATCGCCTGTGCATACATTTAGGTAACACTGAGATCATGTGGGATTACTAGAGGTGACATGGGTTGTGCAGTAATATAACATTGCCTGTGCATACATTTAGGTAACACTGAGATCATGTGGGATTACTAGAGATGACATGGGCTGTGCAGTAATATAATATCGCCTGTGCATACATTTAGGTAACACTGAGAGATCATGTGGGATTACTAGAGGTGACATGGGCTGTGCAGTAATATAACATCGCCTGTGCATACATTTAGGTAACACTGAGAGATCATGTGGGATTACTAGAGGTGACATGGGCTGTGCAGTAATATAACATCGCCTGTGCATACATGTAGGTAACACTGAGAGATCATGTGGGATTACTAGAGGTGACACGGGCTGTGCCGTAATATAACATTGCCTGTGCATACATTTAGGTAACACTGAGACCATGTGGGATTACTAGAGGTGACATGGGCTGTGCAGTAATATAACATCGCCTGTGCATACATTTAGGTAACACTGAGATCATGTGGGATTACTAGAGGTGACATGGGCTGTGCAGTAATATAACATCTCCTGTGCATACATTTAGGTAACACTGAGAGATCATGTGGGATTACTAGAGGTGACACGGGCTGTGCAGTAATATAACATTGCCTGTGCATACATTTAGGTAACACTGAGACCATGTGGGATTACTAGAGGTGACATGGGCTGTGCAGTAATATAACATCACCTGTGCATACATTTAGGTAACACTGAGAGATCATGTGGGATTACTAGACGTGACATGGGCTGTGCAGTAATATAACATCGCCTGTGCATACATTTAGGTAACACTGAGATCATGTGGGATTACTAGAGGTGACATGGGCTGTGCAGTAATATAACATCTCCTGTGCATACATTTAGGTAACACTGAGAGATCATGTGGGATTACTAGAGGTGACATGGGCTGTGCAGTAATATAACATCGCCTGTGCATACATTTAGGTAACACAGAGATCATGTGGGATTACTAGAGGTGACATGGGCTGTGCAGTAATATAACATTGCCTGTGCATACATTTAGGTAACACTGAGATCATATGGGATTACTAGAGATGACATGGGCTGTGCAGTAATATAACATCGACTCTGCATACATTTAGGTAACACTGAGAGATCATGTGGGATTACTAGAGGTGACATGGGCTGTGCAGTAATATAACATCACCTGTGCATACATTTAGGTAACACTGAGAGATCATGTGGGATTACTAGACGTGACATGGGCTGTGCAGTAATATAACATCGCCTGTGCATACATTTAGGTAACACTGAGATCATGTGGTATTACTAGAGGTGAAATGGGCTGTGCAGTAATATAACATCGCCTGTGCATACATTTAGGTAACACTGAGATCATGTGGGATTACTAGACGTGACATGGGCTGTGCAGTAATATAACATCGCCTGTGCATACATTTAGGTAACACAGAGATCATGTGGGATTACTAGACGTGACATGGGCTGTGCAGTAATATAACATCGCCTGTGCATACATTTAGGTAACACTGAGATCATGTGGTATTACTAGAGGTGAAATGGGCTGTGCAGTAATATAACATCGCCTGTGCATACATTTAGGTAACACTGAGATCATGTGGGATTACTAGAGGTGACATGGGTTGTGCAGTAATATAACATCGCCTGTGCATACATTTAGGTAACACTGAGATCATGTGGGATTACTAGAGATGACATGGGCTGTGCAGTAATATAACATCGCCTGTGCATACATTTAGGTAACACTGAGAGATCATGTGGGATTACTAGAGGTGACATGGGCTGTGCAGTAATATAACATCGCCTGTGCATACATTTAGGTAACACTGAGAGATCATGTGGGATTACTAGAGGTGACATGGGCTGTGCAGTAATATAACATCTCCTGTGCATACATTTAGGTAACACTGAGAGATCATGTGGGATTACTAGAGGTGACACGGGCTGTGCAGTAATATAACATTGCCTGTGCATACATTTAGGTAACACTGAGACCATGTGGGATTACTAGAGGTGACATGGGCTGTGCAGTAATATAACATCACCTGTGCATACATTTAGGTAACACTGAGAGATCATGTGGGATTACTAGACGTGACATGGGCTGTGCAGTAATATAACATCGCCTGTGCATACATTTAGGTAACACTGAGATCATGTGGGATTACTAGAGGTGACATGGGCTGTGCAGTAATATAACATCTCCTGTGCATACATTTAGGTAACACTGAGAGATCATGTGGGATTACTAGAGGTGACATGGGCTGTGCAGTAATATAACATCGCCTGTGCATACATTTAGGTAACACAGAGATCATGTGGGATTACTAGAGGTGACATGGGTTGTGCAGTAATATAACATCTCCTGTGCATACATTTAGGTAACACTGAGAGATCATGTGGGATTACTAGAGGTGACATGGGCTGTGCAGTAATATAACATCGCCTGTGCATACATGTAGGTAACACTGAGAGATCATGTGGGATTACTAGAGGTGACACGGGCTGTGCAGTAATATAACATTGCCTGTGCATACATTTAGGTAACACTGAGACCATGTGGGATTACTAGAGGTGACATGGGCTGTGCAGTAATATAACATCGCCTGTGCATACATTTAGGTAACACTGAGATCATGTGGGATTACTAGAGGTGACATGGGCTGTGCAGTAATATAACATCTCCTGTGCATACATTTAGGTAACACTGAGAGATCATGTGGGATTACTAGAGGTGACACGGGCTGTGCAGTAATATAACATTGCCTGTGCATACATTTAGGTAACACTGAGACCATGTGGGATTACTAGAGGTGACATGGGCTGTGCAGTAATATAACATCACCTGTGCATACATTTAGGTAACACTGAGAGATCATGTGGGATTACTAGACGTGACATGGGCTGTGCAGTAATATAACATTGCCTGTGCATACATTTAGGTAACACTGAGATCATGTGGGATTACTAGAGGTGACATGGGCTGTGCAGTAATATAACATCTCCTGTGCATACATTTAGGTAACACTGAGAGATCATGTGGGATTACTAGAGGTGACATGGGCTGTGCAGTAATATAACATCGCCTGTGCATACATTTAGGTAACACAGAGATCATGTGGGATTACTAGAGATGACATGGGCTGTGCAGTAATATAACATCGCCTGTGCATACATTTAGGTAACACTGAGAACATGTGGGATTACTAGAGGTGACATGGGCTGTGCAGTAATATAACATCACCTGTGCATACATTTAGGTAACACTGAGATATCATGTGGGATTACTAGAGGTGACATGGGCTGTGTAGTAATATAACATCGCCTGTGCATACATTTAGGTAACACTGAGATCATGTGGGATTACTAGAGGTGACATGGGCTGTGCAGTAATATAACATTGCCTGTGCATACATTTAGGTAACACTGAGAGATCATGTGGGATTACTAGACGTGACATGGGCTGTGCAGTAATATAACATCGCCTGTGCATACATTTAGGTAACACTGAGATCATGTGGGATTACTAGAGGTGACATGGGCTGTGCAGTAATATAACATCTCCTGTGCATACATTTAGGTAACACTGAGAGATCATGTGGGATTACTAGAGGTGACATGGGCTGTGCAGTAATATAACATCGCCTGTGCATACATTTAGGTAACACAGAGATCATGTGGGATTACTAGAGGTGACATGGGTTGTGCAGTAATATAACATCTCCTGTGCATACATTTAGGTAACACTGAGAGATCATGTGGGATTACTAGAGGTGACATGGGCTGTGCAGTAATATAACATCGCCTGTGCATACATGTAGGTAACACTGAGAGATCATGTGGGATTACTAGAGGTGACACGGGCTGTGCAGTAATATAACATTGCCTGTGCATACATTTAGGTAACACTGAGACCATGTGGGATTACTAGAGGTGACATGGGCTGTGCAGTAATATAACATCGCCTGTGCATACATTTAGGTAACACTGAGATCATGTGGGATTACTAGAGGTGACATGGGCTGTGCAGTAATATAACATCTCCTGTGCATACATTTAGGTAACACTGAGAGATCATGTGGGATTACTAGAGGTGACACGGGCTGTGCAGTAATATAACATTGCCTGTGCATACATTTAGGTAACACTGAGACCATGTGGGATTACTAGAGGTGACATGGGCTGTGCAGTAATATAACATCACCTGTGCATACATTTAGGTAACACTGAGAGATCATGTGGGATTACTAGACGTGACATGGGCTGTGCAGTAATATAACATTGCCTGTGCATACATTTAGGTAACACTGAGATCATGTGGGATTACTAGAGGTGACATGGGCTGTGCAGTAATATAACATCTCCTGTGCATACATTTAGGTAACACTGAGAGATCATGTGGGATTACTAGAGGTGACATGGGCTGTGCAGTAATATAACATCGCCTGTGCATACATTTAGGTAACACAGAGATCATGTGGGATTACTAGAGATGACATGGGCTGTGCAGTAATATAACATCGCCTGTGCATACATTTAGGTAACACTGAGAACATGTGGGATTACTAGAGGTGACATGGGCTGTGCAGTAATATAACATCACCTGTGCATACATTTAGGTAACACTGAGATATCATGTGGGATTACTAGAGGTGACATGGGCTGTGTAGTAATATAACATCGCCTGTGCATACATTTAGGTAACACTGAGATCATGTGGGATTACTAGAGGTGACATGGGCTGTGCAGTAATATAACATTGCCTGTGCATACATTTAGGTAACACTGAGAGATCATGTGGGATTACTAGAGGTGACATGGGCTGTGCAGTAATATAACACAGCCTGTGCATACATTTAGGTAACACTGAGATCATGTGGGATTACTAGAGGTGACATGGGCTGTGCAGTAATATAACATCTCCTGTGCATACATTTAGGTAACACTGAGATCATGTGGGATTACTAGAGGTGACATGGGCTGTGCAGTAATATAACATCACCTGTGCATACATTTAGGTAACACTGAGATCATGTGGGATTACTAGAGATGACTTGGGCTGGGCATTAATATAACATCGCCTATGCATACATTTAGGTAACACTGAGAGAACATGTGGGATTACTAGAGATGACATGGGCTGTGCAGTAATATAACATCGCCTGTGCATACATTTAGGTAACTTTGAGATCATGTGGGATTACTAGAGGTGACATGGACTGTGCAGTAATATAACATCGCCTGTGCATACATTTAGGTAACACTGAGAGACCATGTGGGATTACTAGAGGTGACATGGGCTGTGCAGTAATATAACATCACCTGTGCATACATTTAGGTAACACTGAGATCATGTGGAATTACTAGAGGTGACATGGGCAGTGCAGTAATATAACATTGCCTGTGCATACATTTAGGTAACACTGAGACCATGTGGTATTATTAGAGGTTACATGGGCTGTGCAGTAATATAACATCGCCTGTGCTTACATTTAGGTAACACTGAGAGATCATGTGGGATTACTAGAGGTGACATGGGCTGTGCAGTAATATAACATCGCCTGTGCATACATTTAGGTAACACTGAGATCATGTGGGATTACTAGAGGTGACATGGGCTGTGCAGTAATATAACATCGCCTGTGCATACATTTAGGTAACACTGAGACCATGTGGGATTACTAGAGGTGACATGGGCTGTGCAGTAATATAACATCGCCTGTGCATACATTTAGGTAACACTGAGATCATGTGGGATTACTAGAAGTGACATGGGCTGTGCAGTAATATAACATCGCCTGTGCATACATTTAGGTAACACAGAGATCATGTGGGATTACTAGAGGTGACATGGGCTGTGCAGTAATATAACATCGCCTGTGCATACATTTAGGTAACACTGAGAGATCATGTGGGATTACTAGAGATGACATGGGCTGTGCAGTAATATAACATCGACTGTGCATACATTTAGGTAACACTGAGAGATCATAGAGATGGCATGGGCTGTGCAGCAATATAACATCGCCTGTGCATACATTTAGATAACAATGAGATCATGTGGTATTACTATAGGTGACATGGGCTGTGCAGTAATATAACATCGCCTGTGCATACATTTAGGTAACACAGAGATCATGTGGGATTACTAGAAGTGACATGTGCTGTGCAGTAATTGTTATGCACACCAGTGCCTGCAGGAAAGTACTGGTGTCAGAACTGTTATGCACTCCAGTGCCTGCAGGAATGTACTGGTGTTTGAACTGTTATGCACACCAGTGCCTGCAGGAATGTACTGGTGTCTGAACGGATAGGTATGCAAAACAAATGGACTCACAGACAGACTGGGGAATATGACATTACATACACAGAAGGTGATAGGGTAACAAAATACACACAAAGTGAACAGAGAAGCCCAGAGGCTAAGGAACTGGGTGTCTCCATAGTATTAGTAATGCTCAGATGGGAAAAGCAAGATGTTGTGTTTTAATACGTAGAGAACCCGAAATGCTGTTGCTAAGGGCAACAGCAAAACCCTAAAGGGTTACCAACGGGTGTGGCAGTAAACTCCTTGGTCAGAGATGGAATGATAGACACAAGGAGAGTCTCCACAATCCTAATTCTCACTTGCAGTGCACAGGTTCAGCTTACTGCCACTAAACTGACACCTGACACCTTGCACAGTGAGACATGATTTAGGCAGGCAAGTCTTAGAATACAGCCGCAAACTTGCTAAGTTCACAGAGTAGTAACAGAACCCCAGCAAGCTAAACGACTGACTCCAGTCTTACTGCTAGGTCTGGATTGGCAGAGTATAATACCAAATCCCCAGGCCTATTTGCAGTAAGCAACAAACAAATACAAAGCTACACAGTACTGGCTAACTTTCAGGAACTGACTAACCAACAAAGATTCAGCAGCATCTGCTTAACCTGAGAAGAGGCCTTATAAAGCAGGTGCTGTCCACGCCCCACTCAGACCTCACAGACTGTGAGCACAAAAACCAGCACCGGATCCCCTGCCGTGCACAGAGCCTGTAACCACTGCACAGCAAAAGACCCGAACCGGAGTATCAGCTGCGCTCAGGTTACTCCGCAAGCACTTGTCTCCCGGTTGCCATGAGGGGCAGGAGACCCTAACAGTACCCCCCCTCTGACGAGGGGTCAAAGAACCCCTACCACCGGGTTTATCGGGGAACTGCGAGAAGAAAGAGCGTATCAGTCTGGGGGCATGAAGATCACAACTGCGCACCCACGACCGCTCCTCTGGGCCATACCCCTTCCAGTGCACCAAAAATGACAGCCGACCCCAAACCATCTTGGAGTCAAGAATCCTTTCAACAACAAACTCCCTCTGGCCACGTATCAGAAGAGGGGAAGGTCTTCCACTGGAAGAAGGATTACTAATCGCCCGTTTTAAAAGGGAACAATGAAATGTTTTATTGATACCCAAAGAACGGGGCAGATCTAACTGAAATGCCACCGGATTGATAACCCTGGTGATCTTATAAGGGCCGATGAACCGGGGGCCTAACTTATGAGATGGCTGTCTCAACTTCAAATTCTTGGTAGACAACCAGACGAAGTCTCCTAATTTGAAGCTGCAGGGTCTTGTCAGATTGTGTTTGGTCTGTGTCCCCGGAGGGGGCGCTAGTGGGTCAGTGGAGGTGGAAGGAAGGAAACGAGGAGGTTGAATAACGTTCCTGCGCATGAGCGCAATGGTATTTTTATTAAGCAGATGTTATAACAGTATTGCAGCAGAAATAATAATAACAGATGAGAAAAAGTCAATCACTCAGTGTAATAACTGAAAGTCTATGGCAATGGATGACAAATGACTTTGAGAAATAATATCCGGAAGTATATAATCAGAAGAACAGAATGATAATGAGATGGTTCTGGCTTGAAAACCAGTGCAGGGTTTTAAAACAGGAAACTTAGGCAGTAGATGGAAATGGCAAACCTGAGCATAAGCAGGAGTCCGACTCACAGTGCAGGTGATGAGGCACTGGCAGCAGCAAGCTGTGTCACAGGTGGAGGAATGAACACACCTGGAGTCAGTCTTCAACTGCAGGCTGAAGCACACAAGGTGGTGATGAGTGTGAGGCCTTATGCAGGTTGCAGGTATTGCTGAGCCTTGAAGTTCCACGGAAGAATGCAGAGTAACCAGGAGTATAAGTTCTTAGCAGAGAACCAGGAACTCAGGAGAGACAGGAACCGATCCTTTCATGTAGGTCGCTGGAAAGACACAAAGTCCAGGATGCCTGTGAACTGAACCTGTAGCCTCTTATATACCCCATGGTGCGCAGGGATTGGGTGAGTGAAGGAAAAGTGGGTGCGGCCACGCACCGGATTGGCCGCAGTATACTGGCTATTGCAGACTGTCATGGCGGCGCCCACGCCGCGGCCCAGCGGGGACGCGGAGCGCTACACTCCCGCTGTCTCAGGAGTGCTCCCAGGATCTTGATGATGTCCCATGGCAGGGGCATAGGCGACAGGTGACCGCAGGGAGCCAGGACGGAGTCCGCAGCGGCGGACGGATGTCAGCCTGGTAAGTCGATTCCTGACAGTACCCCCTCCTTTAGGGGTGGACACCGAACACCCACGTGGCTTGGAGGGATGAGTGCTGTGGAAAACACGGACCAACCTAGGAGCATGGACATCAGATGAATTCACCCAGCTTCTCTCCTCTGGGCCATAACCGCACCAATCGACCAGGTACTGGAGACGTCCATACCGGCAACGGGAGTCCAGAATCTTGTTGATCTCAAATTCCACGCCCCGCTGAGTTCGAATCTTGGGACCTGCTGGAAGAGTATTCTGAAAGCGGTTTAGGACTAAAGGTCTGAGGAGAGAAATGTGAAAGGCGTTAGGTATACGAAGTGAAGATGGTAATTTCAACTTGTAAGCCACTGGGTTGATGACACTCTCGATAGGGTAAGGACCAATGAAGCGTGGTGCAAACTTCATGGATGGGACCCTGAGACGAAGGTTGCGGGTTGATAACCAAACCTTGTCCCCAGGTTTCAAATGGGGAACCGCACGTCTCTTGCGGTCGGCAAAGACCTTGTATCGACTGGAGGCTTTTTTGAGGGAAACATGAATTCTTTTCCAAATGGATGAAAACTGGGTCAGAGCAGTAGTGGCAGCAGGAACATCCATATGAGGGAGTTCTTGGAATTCAGGTACACGGGGATGTTGCCCATATACTGCGAAGAATGGTGTCGTCTCAGTAGCAGTATGGTATCGAAAGTTATGGGCAAACTCGGCCCATGGGAGCAGATTGAACCAATCATCCTGGGAAGATGACACATATAACCTTAAAAAAGTCTCAAGTTCTTGATTGACTCTCTCTGTCTGCCCATTCGTCTGAGGATGGTATGATGACGAGAATTTCAATTTAACCTGCATGGCAGAACAGAGGGCCCTCCAAAACCTCGCTACAAACTGTACCCCCCGATCAGATATTATTTCAGAGGGTAAACCATGTAAGCGGAAAATCTCCTGTAAGAAGATTTGGGCAAGTTTCGGGGCAGAAGGGAGACCCTGGAGAGGAACGAAATGAGCCATCTTGGTGAATCTGTCTACTACAACCCAAATGGTATTATGTCCCTGAGAAGGAGGAAGGTCAGTGATAAAATCCATGGATAGGTGAGACCAAGGACGACTAGGGACAGACAAGGGTTGTAACTGACCTGCTGGAGATTGACGAGGAGTCTTGTGCTGCACACATTTAGGACAGGATGCCACGAAATCCTGAATGTCCATTTTCATCTTTGGCCACCAATATGACGCAGAAAGGAACTTGAATGTCTTCAGGACACCAGGATGACCAGTGAACTTGGATTGATGGGCCCAAGATAGCAACTTGGGACGGAGCTCTGGGGAAACAAAAGTCTTACCAGGAGGAGGAGCTGGGGAGACTTGAGAGGCAGCGAAAACCACGGGACTCAGGATGGAATGTGGCACAGAGTCAGATGTTCCTTCTTCAGATTCCATGGATCGGGATAATGCGTCGGCTTTCACATTCTGTGAACCTGGGCGGAAATGAAGCTTAAAATTAAAACGTGAGAAAAACATAGCCCACCTGGACTGGCGAGGGTTAAGGCACTGGGCTGCTTTTAAATATAGCAGGTTTTTATGATCCGTGAAGATGTTAAACGGATGTTTGGCCCCTTCTAGGAGATATCTCCATTCCTCGAGAGCCAGCTTGATTGCCAGTAACTCTTGATCTCCCACGGAGTAGTTAGCTTCTGCAGGAAGAAACTTGCGAGAATAGAATCCACACGGGTGGACTTTCCCATCAGATCCCTTCTGGGAGAGAACAGCTCCAACCCCAACTGTAGAGGCATCTACCTCCAACTCAAATGGTCTGTCGACATCTGGCTGTGACAGCACTGGAGCAGACATAAAGGCTAGCTTGATTTTCCGGAAGGCTGCTAAGGCTTCTTCTGACCAGTTGGAATGATCTGCCCCTTTCCGAGTCAGGTTGGTAATAGGAGCGATGAGAGTGGAGAATCCTCGAATAAATTTTCTATAGTAGTTGGCGAAACCCAGGAACCGCTGGATAGATTTGAGGGAATTTGGAATGGACCAGTTGGCAATGGCTTCCAATTTCGTCGGGTCCATCTGAAGATCCGATCCGGAAATTATATAACCCAGGAAGGGTATAGAGGGAACTTCAAAGGTGCATTTAGATAGTTTCCCGTAGAGACGGTTCTCACGAAGACGTCGGAGAACTTCACAGACTTGTAGGCGATGAGATGGAAGGTCTTGAGAAAAGATAAGAATATCATCTAAGTAGACAACGAGGTACTTATACAGAACATCTCGAAAAATTTCGTTCACAAAGTGTTGGAATACCGCTGGAGCATTACTCAACCCAAATGGCATTACCAGGTATTCATAATGGCCATCTCGAGTGTTGAAAGCTGTTTTCCACTCGTCACCACTCCGGATTCTGATGAGATTATAGGCACCGCGGAGATCTAACTTGGTGAAGATGCGGGCCCCCTTAACTCTATCAAAAAGTTCGGTAATGAGTGGTAAAGGATAACTATTCTTGATGGTAATGTCATTGAGACCCCGATAGTCAATGCATGGACGCAGTCCTCCATCCTTCTTTTTGACAAAGAAGAAACCTGCACCAGCGGGTGATGATGACGGACGGATGAATCCTTTCTGAAGATTCTCTCTGATGTAATTACTCATCGCCTCTGTTTCAGGAACAGATAAAGGGTAGGTGCGCCCCCTAGGTGGCTTCTTGCCAGGAAGTAGATCGATGGGACAATCCCATTCCCTATGGGGCGGCAGAATATCAGCAGCCTTTTCACAGAAGACGTCTGCGAAGTCTTGATAAGCTGCTGGAAGACTTAACTGTGACTTTACTTCGGTAGACTTAATGGGACACACTTGGGCTAAGCAGGATTGATGACAGTGTGAACCCCATGAGGTAAGCTGCAACGTTGTCCAGTCGAACTGTGGGTTATGTAGCTGGAGCCAAGGCATGCCCAAGACAATCTCCTGGGTGGCTTGAGGGATGACCAGGAACTTGATCAGTTCTGAATGGAGAAATCCAACTCCCAGAACCACTGGGGTAGTTTGATGTGAAATGTTCCCCTTAGAGATTCTACTACCATCCACAGCAGTAATGTATACAGGACAAGAAAGTTCACAGGTAGACAGGCGAAATTTATTTACCGCAGCTTGGGTGATAAAATTTCCTGCAGCACCGCAGTCCACTAATGCTGACGCAGACTGGAGCCCAACGGAAGTTTCTAGCGTCACTGGAAGAATGAGGTCTTGTTGAGAAGGAGCTTGACTGAAAGATCCTAACTTGACTCCTCCCTTACAAGTCAGGATCTGGCGTTTCCCGAACGCATCGTGCAGGAGTTAATTTGATGGCCCGCAGCAGCACAGTATAGGCAGAGCCTCTCACGTATTCTTCTTGCCCGCTCTTCAGGAGATAGGCGGGACCTATTTATCTGCATAGGCTCGTCAGAAGAGGGAGACTGGAACTGTACAGGAGGTATGAACCTAGATCTGCGAGACTCACTCCGAGCGCGTTCATTATTGCGTTCGCGGATGCGAGAGTCCAGCTTAATACACAGGGAGATCAAATCAGGCAGTTGAACAGGAATGTCACGGGTTGTCAGTTCGTCCTTGATCCGATCCGAGAGTCCGTGCCAGAAGGCTGCTACCAGAGCTTGGTTGTTCCACTGGATCTCTGCAGCCAACGTCTGGAACTGGATGACATATTGTCCCATGCTTCGGTTACCTTGACGAAGTTGGATCAGGTCTGCCGAAGCTGATGTTGCACGACCAGGCTCGTCAAAGATCCGTCTAAAGGTTGACACGAAGTCTGAGTAGTTGTTGATCAGAGGGTCAGCACGTTCCCACAGAGGAGACACCCAACTCAGAGCAGAACCAGAGAGCAAGGAAATGATGTAGGCAACCTTGGACCTTGGCGTGGGAAAGTTATGTGGCAATAACTCAAACTGTATTTCACACTGATTGAGAAAGCCGCGACATAATTTAGGACTGCCATCATATTTGCTCGGCACGGGCAGGTGCAGACGTGACACTGGAGCTGATGCAGCCGACGTAGAAGAATTCACAGCACTGGCAGGTGCTGGAGTAACTGGAACAGTAGGTGAGAGTACACTAGGCAGGGATTGCTGCAGTGTATCCAATCGGGAGGACATCCCTTGCAGAAAGTGAAGCATCTGCTGCTGCGCAACCTCTTGACCATCCAGACGGGAGACCAGATCTTGCAAGGCCTCTGACCCCACACTCCGTCCACCATCCGAGTCCATCGATCCTGGACTTACTGTCAGATTGTGTTTGGTCTGTGTCCCCGGAGGGGGCGCTAGTGGGTCAGTGGAGGTGGAAGGAAGGAAACGAGGAGGTTGAATAACGTTCCTGCGCATGAGCGCAATGGTATTTTTATTAAGCAGATGTTATAACAGTATTGCAGCAGAAATAATAATAACAGATGAGAAAAAGTCAATCACTCAGTGTAATAACTGAAAGTCTATGGCAATGGATGACAAATGACTTTGAGAAATAATATCCGGAAGTATATAATCAGAAGAACAGAATGATAATGAGATGGTTCTGGCTTGAAAACCAGTGCAGGGTTTTAAAACAGGAAACTTAGGCAGTAGATGGAAATGGCAAACCTGAGCATAAGCAGGAGTCCGACTCACAGTGCAGGTGATGAGGCACTGGCAGCAGCAAGCTGTGTCACAGGTGGAGGAATGAACACACCTGGAGTCAGTCTTCAACTGCAGGCTGAAGCACACAAGGTGGTGATGAGTGTGAGGCCTTATGCAGGTTGCAGGTATTGCTGAGCCTTGAAGTTCCACGGAAGAATGCAGAGTAACCAGGAGTATAAGTTCTTAGCAGAGAACCAGGAACTCAGGAGAGACAGGAACCGATCCTTTCATGTAGGTCGCTGGAAAGACACAAAGTCCAGGATGCCTGTGAACTGAACCTGTAGCCTCTTATATACCCCATGGTGCGCAGGGATTGGGTGAGTGAAGGAAAAGTGGGTGCGGCCACGCACCGGATTGGCCGCAGTATACTGGCTATTGCAGACTGTCATGGCGGCGCCCACGCCGCGGCCCAGCGGGGACGCGGCGCGCTACACGCCCGCTGTCTCAGGAGTGCTCCCAGGATCTTGATGATGTCCCATGGCAGGGGCATAGGCGACAGGTGACCGCAGGGAGCCAGGACGGAGTCCGCAGCGGCGGACGGATGTCAGCCTGGTAAGTCGATTCCTGACAGGTCTTTTCCGCTTATCAAAAACCCTTTTGGTCACTAATGACACAGACACAAGGGCTTTCTTCACTTTCCGCCAAATACCTCTAAGGAACGAAACCACAGAGGAACCACCAGGCGTGGAGTCCAGGGGGTCAAAAGAATTGGCCTTAGGATGATGCCCATACACACAATGGAAGGGAGAGATCCCTGTAGCAGAGTGAGCCGCGTTGTTATAGGCAAACTCTGCCATGGACAGATGAGCAACCCAGTCAGTCTGACACTTGGAGACATAACACCTGAGGAACTGCTCCAAGGACTGGTTCACCCTTTCAGTCTGCCCATTAGACTGCGGATGGTAGCCTGACGACAAGCTGACAGAAATCTGGAGATCGGAACAAAATGCCCTCCAGAATTTGGCCACAAACTGGGATCCGCGGTCAGAGACCACATCAAGTGGCAACCCGTGGAGACCCACAACATGCAGCATAAATAATTCAGACAGGCGTCTTGCCGATGGCAGCCCAACCAGTGGAACGAAGTGCGCCATCTTCGAAAACCTGTCAACGACAACCCAGATGGCTGTCATCCCAGAGGATTTGGGCAAGTCCACCACAAAATCCATTGAAATGTGGGTCCATGGCTTAGATGGGATAGAGAGTGGATGTAATGGGCCAACAGGAACCCCTCTAGGAGTCTTATTTCGGGCACAGATGTCACATGCCCGAACCCACTGATCCACATCCTTAGCCACCGAGGGCCACCACACCGCCCTAGATAGCAACACCCGAGTTCTGGCAATACCCGGGTGACCTGCCGACTTCTTGGCATGGAATTCCAGGAACACTCGCTGTCTTAACCTAGGAGGCACAAACAAAAGACCTACCGGAAGGTCTGGAGGAGCCTGCTCCTGTGCTCTAAGGACTAATGATAAGAGGTCCTGGGTAATGCCCACTTTAATACATGATGGGGACACAATGGGCAACGGCTCCTCTGTGGTCTCCTGGATTGGAGCAAAACTCTGCGAGAGCGCATCAGCCTTGATGTTTTTTGACCCAGGGCGATATGTTATCAAAAAATTAAAGCGAGCAAAAAACAAAGCCCATCGTGCCTGCCTGGCATTGAGACGCTTCGCTGACTCTAAATATGCCAGATTCTTATGGTCGGTGAGAATTGAGACCACAAACTTAGCCCCCTCAAGCCATTGTCTCCACTCCTCGAGTGCATCCTTAATAGCCAACAATTCCCGGTTACCCACGTCATAATTCATCTCGGCAGGCGAAAATTTACGGGAAAAGTAAGCACAGGGATGAAGGCGATTATCAGACACTCCCATCTGAGAAAGCACTGCCCCAATACCCATCTCAGAGGCATCCACCTCCACCACAAAAGGACGCTCTGGATCTGGGTGTCGCAGCACCTTGGCCGAAACAAATGCCCTTTTGAGACGGGCAAAAGCCGCTTTAGCCTCACAAGACCAGTGAGCAACATCCGCCCCTTTCTTAGTGAGTGCCACCAAGGGCGCCACTATAGATGAAAATCCAGCGATAAATCGTATATAAAAATTTGCAAAGCCCAGGAAACGCTGAAGCGCCTTCAAACTAGTGGGCTGCACCCAATCCAGGACTGCCTGTACCTTGGAACCCTCCATTTGGAAACCTTCTGGGGAGATAATATATCCTAGAAATGCGATTTGCTGAACTTCAAATTCGCACTTCTCCAGCTTCGCCCCAAGCCGGTGGTCTCTGAGTTTCTGGAGGACTAAGCGTACATGCTTCCGATGTTCCTCCAGGGAATGGGAGAAGATTAGGATGTCATCTAAGTATACAACTAAGAATCTATCAAAATATTCCCTGAGCACATCATTCATGAAATCCTGGAAGACTGCCGGGGCATTACAGAGCCCAAAAGGCATCACCAAATATTCATAATGCCCTGAGTGGGTATTAAAGGCAGTCTTCCATTCATCCCCCTCTCTTATTCGGATTAGATTGTACGCACCGCGTAGGTCAATCTTAGAAAAAATGGTGGCAGTACGAAGCTGGTCAAACAAGACCGAAATGAGAGGCAGTGGGTATGAGTTTTTAATCGTGATACGGTTCAATTCCCTGAAGTCGATGCAGGGTCGCAACGAACCGTCCTTTTTACCCACGAAAAAGAACCCCGACCCAACTGGAGACTGTGAAGGTCTGATAAATCCCTTAGCCAAGTTCTCCTGAATGTACTCTGCCATAGCCTGAGTCTCAGGACGTGACAGGGAGTACAACCTGCTCTTGGGAAGCTTAGCATTTGGCAACAAATCAATGGCACAGTCATAGGGGCGATGGGGAGGTAGTACCTCTGCAACTTTTTTGGAGAACACGTCCGCAAAATCTGCATAACACCCTGGCAATCCTGGCAAACTTAGCTGAAAGAGCCTGACTGGAAGGCTCAAGCAACTTCTGAAACAATCAGTACCCCAACTAAGAATCTCCCCAGAGACCCAGTCAAATTAAGGATTGTGGGCCCTTAACCAGGGTAACCCCAACACCAATGGGGCAAAAGTACAGACAGTCACATAAAAGGACAATTTTTCAGAGTGTGTGGCTCCAATAAACAAAGAAATCTGGCTAGTGCAAGAGGTAATTCTACCTTGGGATAATGGTTCCCCGTTTAACCCACAAATCTCAATTTCCGATGCCAAGGGTACTAAGGGAACAGAGTGTTTCAGGGCGAATTGGCGGTCCATAAAAACCCCGTCGGCCCCACTGTCCACAAAGGCCTCAGTCTTGACAGTTTGACCGAGGAACTTCAAGGTCACCGGAATGATAAAAGTGTTCATGGGAAATTCTGACTTCTGGCCTGACAGGATATTTCCTATCACCCTCAGGCCCTGAAGTTTTCCGGCTTTTCTGGGCATGATACTACCACATGACCTTTATTCCCACAGTACAAACACAACCCCTGCTGTCTCCTCCGCGTCTTCTCACGCGAGGAGAGGCGGGTAGCCCCAATCTGCATAGGCTCCTCGGAAAATTCCTCAGAGTCTGAGGTTCCCTTGGGAAAAAAGGAAATCTCAGTCTCCCTTTCAAGCCTACGCTCTCTCAGCCGTCTATCCACCCGGATGGATAACTGCATGAGCTGATCCAAGCTATCAGGCAAGCGATATTGTACCAGTTGGTCCTTTATCTGGTTAGAAAGACCTCTTCGGTACTGGTGTCTCAGGGCTGGGTCATTCCACTGGGTATCATGGGCCAACCTCCGAAACTCCGTACAGTAAACCTCAACTGGCCTTCGCCCTTGCTTAAGGATCGAAATCTGAGCCTCGGCTGAGGCCGTCTTGTCAGGGTCATCATACAACATGCCCAGTGCCGTAAAAAAAGCATCAACACTTTTAAGCGACGGACAGTCAGGCTGCAACCCATATGCCCAGACCTGTGGGTCTCCTTGTAGCAAGGAAATCACTATGCCAACCCGCTGAATCTCCGACCCAGAAGACTGAGGCCTAAGCCGGAAGTATAGCTTGCAGCTCTCCTTGAAACAAAAGAACTGCGAGCGATCTCCAGAAAAACGATCCAGGAGATTTACTTTCGGCTCCTTAACCCCTGAAGGTGCTGCTGCTGCGGGAGCTCAGCCAGCGGCCTGGGAGGTGTGCATTTTAATGGACAAATCATTAAATTGTCGAGTCAGGACCTGCACCTGATCGACCACCTGTTGCAACGTATTTTGAGGGGTATGCTCCATATTCCCACAAAATTTCAACAGGAGTATTGGGCTGCTGAATATGTTATGCACACCAGTGCCTGCAGGAAAGTACTGGTGTCAGAACTGTTATGCACTCCAGTGCCTGCAGGAATGTACTGGTGTTTGAACTGTTATGCACACCAGTGCCTGCAGGAATGTACTGGTGTCTGAACGGATAGGTATGCAAAACAAATGGACTCACAGACAGACTGGGGAATATGACATTACGTACACAGAAGGTGATAGGGTAACAAAATACACACAAAGTGAACAGAGAAGCCCAGAGGCTAAGGAACAGGGTGTCTCCCTAGTATTAGTAATGCTCAGATGGGAAAAGCATGATGTTGTGTTTTAATACGTAGAGAACCCGAAATGCTGTTGCTAAGGGCAACAGCAAAACCCTAAAGGGTTACCAACGGGTGTGGCAGTAAACTCCTTGGTCAGAGATGGAATGATAGACACAAGGAGAGTCTCCACAATCCTAATTCTCACTTGCAGTGCACAGGTTCAGCTTACTGCCACTAAACTGACACCTGACACCTTGCACAGTGAGACATGATTTAGGCAGGCAAGTCTTAGAATACAGCCGCAAACTTGCTAAGTTCACAGAGTAGTAACAGAACCCCAGCAAGCTAAACGACTGACTCCAGTCTTACTGCTAGGTCTGGATTGGCAGAGTATAATACCAAATCCCCAGGCCTATTTGCAGTAAGCAACAAACAAATACAAAGCTACACAGTACTGGCTAACTTTCAGGAACTGACTAACCAACAAAGATTCAGCAGCATCTGCTTAACCTGAGAAGAGGCCTTATAAAGCAGGTGCTGTCCACGCCCCACTCAGACCTCACAGACTGTGAGCACAAAAACCAGCACCGGATCCCCTGCCGTGCACAGAGCCTGTAACCACTGCACAGCAAAAGACCCGAACCGGAGTATCAGCTGCGCTCAGGTTACTCCGCTAGCACTTGTCTCCCGGTTGCCATGACGACGTGGCAGCACAGGGCAGGAGACCCTATCAGTAATATAACACCGCCTGTGCATACATTTAGGTAACACTGAGATCATGTGGTATTATTAGAGGTTACATGGGTTGTGCAGTAATATAACATCACCTGTGCATACATTTAGGTAACACTGAGAGAACATGTGGGATTACTAGAGATGACTTGGGCTGGGCATTAATATAACATCGCCTATGCATACATTTAGGTAACACTGAGAGAACATGTGGGATTACTAGAGGTGACATGGGCTGTGCAGTAATATAACATCGCCTGTGCATACATTTAGGTAACACTGAGAGATCATGTGGGATTACTAGAGGTGACATGGGCTGTGCAGTAATATAACATCGCCTGTGCATACATTTAGGTAACACTGAGAGATCATGTGGGATTACTAGAGGTGACATGGGCTGTGCAGTAATATAACATCGCCTGTGCATACATTTAGGTAACACTGAGAGAACATGTGGGATTACTAGAGGTGACATGTGCTGTGCAGTAATAGAACATCACCTGTGCATATATTTAGGTAACACTGAGAGATCATGTGGGATTACTAGAGATGACATAGGCTGTGCAGTAATAATAGGATTTTGGTACTTACCAGGTAAATCCTTTTCTTTGAATCCATAGGGGACACTGGAGTACTCTTGGGATATGGACGGCTTTATCAAGAACAGGGCACTGAATATTTAAGTTTAGAACTCCCCTCCATATCCCAGAGTACCTCAGTGTTTTTTACTGAGCCGAACAGGAGTGATAGAGAGGTTGACAATGGAGAATTACATATAACATAACGGACAACAATAAAGTTGACATATAACGTTACTGACAACTAAACAGTTGACACCATAACTGATAGAACTTTAAACTTTGAACCAGTCGGTGAGAATGTGTTACCATAATATCCCCTGAACTTACCACAAACCAGGTAACACTGCTCTGGGTGGGCGTCCAGTGCCCCCTATGGATTCAAAGAAAAGGATTTACCTGGTAAGTCCCAAAATCCTATTTTCTTTTTCATCCACTAGGGGTCACTGGAGTACTCTTGGGACGTACCAAAGCTTCCGCTGTGGGCGGGAGAGCTGTTTGGCACCTGTGACACTAGGCGGCCAAAGCTAGATGCTGATGCCGCAAACGTATCAAACTTGTAAAAATGCACAAACGTGTGCACTGATGACCATGTAGCCGCACGGCAAAGCTGCGTCGTAGAAGCCCCATGACCAGCTGCCCATGAATTCCCACAGAACGTCTGGAATGAGCTGTTACTGATGTGGGTGGCTGTAACCTAGCATGAAGGTAAGCCTGACGTATAGTCAGTTTTATCCATGTGGATAAGGTCTGCTTTGAAGCTGGCCAACCCATCTTGGCAGCATCATAGAGAACAAACAACGTATCCGTTTTACGAACTGTAGACGTTCAGGATACATAAACGCGTAGTGCGCGTACCACATCCAATGTTCCAGAATCTTCTGTTAACACAGGAACTACTATTGGTTGATTGATGTGAAAAGATGACACTACCTTTGGCAAGAAAGTGGGATTCGTCCGAAGTTCCGCTCTGTCATCATGAAACACCAAATACGGTGGCTTGCATGACAAAGCACCCAAATCTGAAACACGCCTCGCCAAAGCTAAGGCTAGGAGAAAAATTGTTTTCCAAGTGAGAAACTCAATATCCACTTGTTGTAAGGGCTCAAAATATGAAGACTGTAAGAAATCTAAAACCAGATTCAAGTCCCATGGCGCTGTAGGTGGAATGAATGGAGGCTGTACTCTGAGGACACCTTGCAGAAAGATGTACAGATGGCAATAGAGCCAATCGTCTTTGAAAGTAAATTGACAAAGCAGATACCTGCACCTTTAGTGTAGATAAACGCAGTCCTCCATCTAACCCCGTTTGTAGAAATAACAAAAGACGGGATTACGTGAAAGATAATGTCGGAAACTTCCGAGCTTCACACCAACCTATATAGGCACGCCAAATTCTGTAATAATGAGCTGCCGTAACTGGCTTCCTAGCACGTAACATGGTTGGTATAACAGATTCTGGAATGCCCTCTCTTCTTAAGAGTGCGGTCTCAACAGCCACACCCCGTCAAACGCAGCCGCGCTAAATCGGGGTAAAGGAACGGACACTGTTGTAGCAGGTCCGGACGTAGTGGGAGCGGCCAATGATCGTCTGCGAGTAGTCCGCGGAGATCCGAGAACCAAGCTCTCCGAGGACAATGAGGTGCCACTAGTATGACTGTGGCGGACTCTCTTTTGATACGTTTTAGCAACAGAGGGAGCAGCGGAAATGGTGGAAACAGATACACGAGGCTGTACGGCCACGCGATTGTGAGAGCATCCACCGCCACTGCCTTTGGATCTCGCGTTCTGGACACATACTGGGGCGTTTGTGATTGTGGCGAGATGCCATCAGGTCAACCTGAGGGTAACCCCACCTCTGGACCAACATATGAAACACTTCTGGATTTAATGCCCAGTCTCCTGGATGAAAATCCCGACGACTGAGATAATCTGCCTCCCAGTTGTCCACTCCCGGAATGAACACCGCCGACAATATCACTTGGTGATATTCGTCCCAATTGAGGATTCAAGCTACTTCCTGCATTGCCATGCGGCTTCTCGTTCCTCCTTGTTTGTTGATGTACGCGACCGCCGTCGCATTGTCTGACTGCACCTGGACAGTCTGAGAACGAAGCATGTGCACTGCTTGTCGTAGCGCATTGTAAATTGCCCGGAGTTCCAGGACATTTATAGACAGCAATCTTTCGTGATCCGCCCAGAGACCCTGGAGCTGACGATTTTGAACTACAGCTCCCAAACCTCAGACTCACGTCCGTTGTTAGAATTATCCAATTCCAGGCGCCGAACCATTTCCCTGCAGTTAGATTGTGTACTTTGAGCCACCAGAGTAGAGATACCCTGGCCTATGGCGACAACCTCACCCTGTGGTGAATCTGCAGATGCGAGCCTGACCACTGTGCGAGCACATCCAGTTGAAAAGGACGTGAGTGAAATTTTCCGAACTGAAGCGCTTCGAAAGCCGCCACCATTGTGCCTAAGAGGCGAATGCACAAATGTACCGAGACTGTGTGTGGCTTGAGCACTAATTGTACCAGATGACGAATAATCTGTACTTTCTGTTCTGGTAGGTAAATTCTTAGATTTACCGTATCGAGAATCATACCTAGGAATTGAAGTCGTTGAGACGGAATTAGATGTGATTTCTTGAAGTTGACAATACAACCGTGCTAAACTAGTACATTGTATGTTAGCAACGCATGTTGGAGGAGCATCTGTTGAGACGGAGCTTTGATGAGCAGATCGTCCAAGTACGGAACTATTATCACTCCCAGGGATCTGAGATGAGCTATCATCACAGACATCACTTTGGTGAATACCCGAGGAGCTGATGAGAAGCCAAACGGTAGAGCCTGAAACTGGTTATGGTTCTGCCGTATTGCAAAACGCAAGAACCTCTGATGAGGTGGCCAAATCGGAATGTGTAAGTACGCATCCTTGAGATCTAGCGTAATCATGAATTCCTGTGGCTCTAAACCTGCAATTACTGACCGCAGAGATTCCATCTTGAATCTGTAGTAAGTGACGTACTGATTGAGACCCTTTAAGTTCAATATTGGCCTGACTGAGCCATCCGGCTTTGGTACCACAAACAGACTGGAATAATAACCCTGACCTTGTTGTTGTACAGGGACCGGAATCAAAACTGCTGAATCCAGCAGGGATTGAATGGCAATTTGCAGAACCGCCCTCTTGTCGTCAGACAGAGGCAGTCCTGTCTTGAAAAACCGCAGTGGCGGGAGACAGTCGAACTCTATTTTGTAACCTTTTAACACTAAATTGCGGATCCACCCATCTGTGGATGTCTGGAATCACGCCATATGGAACGTCTGAAGGCGTGCTCCCAAAATTGGAGATCAAAGATGGGTTGGGAGCCCGTCATGCCACTGGCTTGTCGGTGACCTTAGCGTCCTGACAACTGGTGTTGGTTTGTTGGAAACTACGTCATTGACCTCGTCTAACAGTCATGGCTGTTCCTTTACCACGGCCTCGAAAGGGCTGAGGTCTAAAGGATTTGAACGCCGGGCCAGAGTATTTCCGTCTAGGTACCGTTGGAGGCAATGGTAGGAAAACAGACTTTCCTCCAGTGGCCTCAGAAATCTATTTGTCCAATTCAGGACCAAACAACTTCTCGCCACCATAAGATAACGCCTCTATACCTCTTTTGACCTCTGCCTCCGCTTGCCAAGAACGCAGCCAGAGTGCTCGTCGTGCTGTAACTAGCGATGATGAAAGGCGAGAAGTGAGCTGACAGACGTCAGTAGAAGCTGTACATAGATACTCAGCAGCTTCACAGATTTGGTCAGCGAGAAGTATAAGGTGATCGTCATGTAGGGCAGACTTGAGTTCTGTTATCCATACCATTAGCGCCTTAGTTACCCAAATGCCAACCAACCCAGGTCTAAGCAACACACAGGCTGCTATACATATGGATTTTAGCATAGCTTCTATTTTACGGTCTGAAGGGTCTTTAAGCGTAGTAGCAGTTGGTACTGGTATAGTTAATTTCTTCGTAAGTTTTGACACAGACGAATCCACCAATAGCGGATTCTCCCATGTAGATGTCACAGAATCTGGAAAAGGGTAACTGGATTTAAATCTGCGAGGTATAGAAAACCGTTTATCCGGATTATTTTGTGTTTCTACTAACATCTTATTAAGAGATTCCGAAACAGGAAAACACATTGGAGATCTCTGTCGTTTAGTAAAGACGACTTCATTTGTCAGAGGCTCCTCAGTTTCTGTAAACTTCAGAGACTGACGTACCGCTCTGATGAGATTATCAATGCCCGGACTGTCAATATCCTTACTATCTGACTGCTGATCCAATTCGCCTTCCTCATGCTCATCATGCGCAGTGAGGTCTGGCATAGAATCCTCAGAATGCAACATAGCAGAAACTGGTAAATCATAAGACAAATGAAATTTATTCCTTCTACCCAAAATGGACTTGGACCTTTGGCAAGGCTGAGACCCCTCCGGTAGTTCTGGCAGTCTCACCCTAGACTCAGATCTTGCCGCTTCCCGCTCTTGTCGAGCGGCGGCCAATTCTGACTGCAATCCAGCAATGACATCTGTTAGCATAGCCCATGGAGGGTTCGGAAATGAAACCGGCTTTGAAACCAGAGCGGAAATCGTATTCGTAGCTGAATTCACAAAACATACTGTACATGTGGTAGACCCATCCGGTAACACACTCTTACAGACATTGCAGTGAAACTGCTTTTTAGTTTTTGCTGGTGCCTTACTCATTATGCAGACAGACAATACAATATACAAAGACAGACAACTTGCACGACTCAGTAAAATAGTACTAAGGTGTGTCTATATATATATATCTGGCCAAGTGCAGTGCACGTGGCCAGTATTATATGAAATCTGATCCCAAATAACCACTAACACCCCTGCGCCTCTGGTGGAGTAGTGTTGTAGGACAGGATCTTCCAAACTGAAAGAGAAACAGGATTGAACAGGAAGCATGGTTAAAATGGCTCCCATGCCATGCTTACACTAATAATCACATGTCAGGTTATAACACACATTTAAAGTCTACAACCTGTAACCAACTGCATTAAAAAGCAACCCTGTTAATATAGGCTTTAAAGCCTATGTAATTATATCACAACCCCTGCAGCCTTGCCTTTCCATGTAAACATACTCTCTCCCCCCCTTTGCAGCCGCGCTGTTGTGAGAAGACTCGTCCCCCCCTCCCCACTGTACTCCGAGTATCGTCGTGAACCGGAGATCTTGCAGGGAGCCGGGGAGCCTGTATAGCGGCGGGACGCGGCGGTGGACTTCCAGCGGGGAGTGGGTGCCTGGGAGCGGGTGCCGGGCGGATCTGCGGCCGGCACTGTGCACAGCGTGTGGAACTGTGAGTGGCTTTGAGCAGCGGCGGCGGGCGGCAACTAGCAGGGAGCACTGGCGCGCACTAAGCCACGTTCCCCACACAGCGGGGCGGCAGCGTGAGCTGACCGTCCCCAGCATACCTGAACTCCTGTGGTGAGGGGCTATGACGGGGCTTCTTCTGTAAGCTCCGTCTAGCTTCCTGCAGGATGTCTGCTCTTGGCTGTGAGGGTGCTCTTTCAGTGAGGACCGACACGCCAGTAGCTGCTTGAAGCAGCTTCCACTATACCGGACCCACGCCTTTTGGAAGGGGGGGAAGGGATGTGAATAAAGTGTAGTAAAAATAAAAATAAAAAATTCAAAATAAGTGTGGGCGCTCCACACAATCTCTGTTAGTGCTTGAGCACAGAAAAAACACTGAGGTACTCTGGGATATGGAGGGGAGGAGAGTTCTAAATTTAAATATTCAGTGCCATTCTTGCTAAAGCCGTCCATATCCCAAGAGTACTCCAGTGACCCCTAGTGGATGAAAAAGAAACTTCTTTTCAGGGTTTGGCCAAACTCCCTCGAAAAGAGTATTTTGTTCGTGAGGAGGGAACGTTACATTTAATTTATTTTCCTTCTAAAAATAAGCCTTCTCCTGAGGTAAAGGAGGGGCTTCCGTAACGTCCAAGACCTCCTTTATAGCAACAATCATGTATTAAATGCTTTTTGCCAATTTAGATTCTATTCCCCTGGAATCACTAGTGTCGACACAGGAATCAGATTCCGTGTCGGTATCAGTTTGTACTATTTGTGCAAATGGTCTCCTGTGGATGAAAAGGCAGAACTATGAAAAATCACATCTACTGATTTTCTCCAAATTTCTGCATGAGACTCAGACTTATCCAATCTCTTACTGATATGAGTCACACTATCACGTAATTCTTTCACCCATTCAGGCTCATGGTGTGCCGGCAGCAACACCGCATTACAACTCTGTGTCCCTAAAATGGCTTCCTCAGGGGAAGAGCTCCCTGCCTCAGACATGTCACACACGTGTACACCACACCACAGACACTCCGGGGCTTATAGGGGACAGACCCACAGTAAAATCTGTCAGAAGGACACAGATAGGATTTGCCAGCTCACAACCCAGCACTAGTGATAATAACCCTGTGTAACACAAAATGTCCACAGACCTGTAGCGCTTTTATAATGATAAATTCACAATAAGGCACCAAATTACACTGTGCCCCCCCGTTTTGCACCCTGATACTTGGGTCAGAAGTGTAGGAGGACCAGCGTTCTTCTCTGCAGCTGGCTAGGAGAGAAAATGGCGCTGAGCGGTGTTGGCTGACTGAGGAGGAAGCTCCGCCCCTGTAACGGCGCGTTTCTCCTCAGAGATTCCGACTCTAATTTTTATACTGGCGGGGGTAGTACTGTGCCTCAGCAACTTATGTCCCCTTATTAGCCAGTTTTGATTAGGATTCATGCTGCCCAGGGCGCTCCCCCCCCCGTGCGCCCTGCAGTGCCTGTGTGTGAATGGTAGCATGGCGCGCAGCGTTCCCGCCAGCTGCGCGGTACCTGTTAGCCGTCACGATGGTTGAAGATACTTTTTCTTCTTACACTCACCTGTCTTCTGGCTCTGTGAGGGGGGTGACGGCGGGCTGTGGAAGTGAGCACATAGCCGCAGCTAGCGTTCAGTTCCCTTCAGGAGCTAATGGTGTCCTGTCAGCCAGAAGCAGAGCCATGAAACTATTCAGGAAGTTGGTTCCTACTTCTGCCCCCTCAGTCCCACGAAGCAGGGAAACTGTTGCCAGCAGCCTCCATGAAAATAAAAAACCTAACATAAGTCTTTTCAGAGAAACTCAGTAGAGCTCCCCTGTGGTGCATCCAGTCTGCCTGGGCACATTTTCTAAACTGAGGTCTGGAGGAGGGGCATAGAGGGAGGAGCCGGTTCACACTCTTGAAAAGTCTTAAAGTGCCCATGGCTCCTGCGGAACCATCTATACCCCATGGCACTAACGTGGACCCCAGTATCCTCTAGGACGTATGAGAAAAAGGCCTACTCAGCTTGCTCAGGGGTTGTGTCAGCAATATTCAACACATCTCTCATGGCCTCAATCATCAACTGCACCCACTTAGCAAGTGATGCCGTCCCCCTCAACACATCCCAGTCACCGTCTGCAGTGTCAGAATCGGTATCCGTGTCATCCTGCGTAATGTGGGCAAGATCCCGTGTGTGAGAATGTACCGCAGGGGACCCCGAGGGAACAGGACCAGGACATACAGCCATAGAGGACTGTAATACCTGAGTGGCAGTTTCAGTCATAGCAACACGGTCAGAAATCTGAGAAATAGTCCCCCTAAGAGAAACTAACCACTCCGGTTACCTAGCCGGGATCTGCGCTACAACAGTGCAATCCTGATTACATGGGATGGGATCTTCCTGTGAAGAGATATCCTCTGCAGCATATGAGACAGAGTCTCTAGACATGGCTGCTTGTACACCCCACACACCCCACATACACACAGGGTACTGGGCAGACAGAGTCCCCCCCCCCCCCCCCCCCAAGAATGGCAGAGAGACACAGAGATTGGAGACAACCCACACACAGCGCTATTACAGGTATAGGGAGACCCCAAACCAGCACTGACTGTGTCCATTAATAGGTGACCCTGCCTATATACAGCCTCCCCTCCCTTCTACCGTACGGATAGCTGGAGTTGCTCTTCACAGGCAGCGTGGATGCAGACAGGAAAATGGCGCTGAATGCTGCTGGGTCCGCTCTGAGAAGCTCCGCCCCCGTAATGGCGCTGTCTTCCCGCTCTTGAAGATTATACTGGCCTAAGGATTTTTGGTGCTGGCTGAGATCCAGGGACCCCGACAGGCTGTGTGGCCAGTATAGGGTGTAGGTGTCGGCTCAGGGCGCCCCTCACAGCGCAGCTGAGCCCCGAAGCGCAGTTAGTACTGCGCTCCCTACCCTGTTGCCGCCATCTTCACATCGGCTCCACGCTTGCCAGGGGCCGATGACTCTTCAGCTCTGCAAGGGGGTGGTGGCATGCTGCTGGGGTGAGCGTTCCCCTGTGGCGGGGAGCGATCTATCCCCTCTGGAGCTCAGTGTCCAGTCAGCGGAGATAGTGGCTCAGACCCCGCAGGGCGGACACTGCTCCCCCCCTCAGTCCCTCGATGCAGGGAGGATGTTACCAGCAGCCTCCCTGTAAAAAAACAAACTCTAAAAAAACTTTTACTAAAGAAGATCAGTAGATCTCCCCTAGCTGTGACCGGCTCCTCCGGGCACATTTTCTAACCTGAGTCTGGAGGGGAGGTCATGGAGGGAGGAGCCAGTCCACACTGTTGGACTCTTGGGGTGTCGGTGGCTCCTGGTGGGCCCGTCTATGCCCCATGATACTAATATGGACCCCAGCATCCTCTAGGACGTAAGAAAAAAGTGGTTTATATACAGACCGTTGTGTGCTAATAGTGACACTCTCAGGGCATGTAATACCATAGGCAGAGGTACTGTGAGGGGGAGAGCAGGATAGGGGCTGATGGCTCCTGATGTATGAGATACAACAGAGAGTGTGGGGAGGAGACTGGTCAGATCTCTGGGCTGGTAACACAGTGACATGATGAGAGGGGGAGAGCAGGAGTATAATAGGGGCTGATGGCTCCTGATGTATGAGATACACCAGAGAGAGTGGGGAGGAGACTGGTCAGATCTCTGGGCTGGTAACACACAGTGACATGATGTGAGGGGGAGAGCAGGAGTATAATAGGGGCTTATGGCTCCTGATGTATGAGATACACCAGAGAGTGTGGGGAGGAGACTGGTCAGATCTCTAGGCTGGTAACACACAGTGACATGATGTGAGGAGGAGAGCGGGACTATAATAGGGGCTGATGGCTCCTGATGTATGAGATACACCAGAGAGTGTGGGGAGGAGACTGGTCAGATCTCTGGGCTGGTAACACAGTGACATGATGAGAGGGGGAGAGCAGGAGTATAATAGGGGCTGATGGCTCCTGATGTATGAGATACACCAGAGAGTGTGGGGAGGAGACTGGTCAGATCTCTGGGCTGGTAACACAGTGACATGATGTGAGGGGGAGAGCAGGAGTATAATAGGGGCTGATGGCTGCTGATTTATGAGATACACTGGAGAGTGTGGGGAGGAGACTGGTCAGATCTCTGGGCTAGTAACACAGTGACATGATGTGAGGGGGAGAGCAGGCGTATAATAGGGGCTGATGGCTCCTGATGTATGAGATACACCAGAGAGTGTGAGGAGGAGACTGGTCAGATCTCTGGGCTGGTAACACACAGTGACATGATGTGAGGGGGAGATGAGGAATATAATAGGGGCTGATGGCTCCTGATGTATGAGATACACCAGAGAGTGTGGGGAGGAGACTGGTAAGATCTCTGGGATGGTAACACACAGTGACATGATGTGAGGGGGGAGAGCAGGAGTATAATAGAGGTGATGGCTCCTGACTCCACGCTGGGAAAATACATATTCCTCATAAGTTTGTACTGACAGAGGAGGGTGTAGGATAAGAGATTGCTGTAGTGACTGAGCAAGGAGAATATGTGACTCTTTTATGTAATAAGTGTTTATTACTCACCTGTGCTGATATCTGTAGGGATTTCCCCCTCCTTACACTGCTGATCACCCCTCACATACGTCTCTTCTTCTCCCTCTATATCTTCTGTCTTTATATCAGTCACATACGTCTCTTCTTCTACCTCTATATCTTCTGCCTTTATATCAGTCACATACGTCTCTTCTTCTTCCTCTATATCTTCTGCCTTTATATCAGTCACATACGTCTCTTCTTTTCCCTCTATATCTTCTGCCTTTATATCAGTCACATACGTCTCTTCTTCTCCCTCTATATCTTCTGTTTTAATATCAGACTGACGTTCTACCTAAAAGACAAACAAACACTATAATGACATTTGCACAGTCAGATTAAGCTGAGGTGAAACAGTATAATATCAGTGTATAAGACACACACAGCTCCTCTACAGATCATATAGTGACAGTCACTTTGGTATATTGGGGAGACCCTAAATCCCACCTACCTGATCCTCCTGTGGGATCCTGTGATTCTCCTCTGTACAGTCCTGGGAATACAGAGGACGGGGACATCTCTCTGGGTTATCTCTGTTACTGGGTCTATCTGTAGGAGACACACAGTGACTGAGTACAGTGTATATATGTGATTATCAGATGATGTGTGTATATAGGGGGCCCCCATACCTGCTCTCCCCTGTACAATACATGACAGTCTCCTCTTACCCCGTGATGTTAGGGGCCGGTGATTCTCCATCATCAAGTCCTTGTACAGACACCTGTGTTCCTCTATATACTCCCCCTCCTGCATGGAGACATAGACAGTGACATCCTGACACCTTATATGATCCTGACACACACAATGATACAGTCATCACCCAGACACGTCCCCTGGTGTTACTGTATAATGTCCCATTTCCCAGCAGTCACCTCTCCAGTCATCACCCAGACACGTCCCCTGGTGTTACTGTATAATGCCCCATTCCCAGCAGTCACCTCTCCAGTCATCACCCAGACACGTCCCCTGGTGTTACTGTATAATGTCCCATTCCCAGCAGTCACCTCTCCAGTCATCACCCAGACACGTCCCCTGGTGTTACTGTATAATGCCCCATTCCCAGCAGTCACCTCTCCAGTCATCACCCAGACACATCCCCTGGTGTTACTGTATAATGCCCCATTCCCAGCAGTCACCTCTCCAGTCATCACCCAGACACATCCCCTGGTGTTACTGTATAATGTCCCATTTCCCAGCAGTCACCTCTCCAGTCATCACCCAGACACATCCCCTGGTGTTACTGTATAATGTCCCATTCCCAGCAATCACCTCTCCAGTCATCACCCAGACACATCCCCTGGTGTTACTGTATAATGTCCCATTTCCCAGCAGTCCCCTCTCCAGTCATCACCCAGACACATCCCCTGGTGTTACTGTATAATGTCCCATTCCCAGCAGTCACCTCTCCAGTCATCACCCAGACACAACCCCTGGTGTTACTGTATAATGCCCCATTCCCAGCAGTCACCTCTCCAGTCATCACCCAGACAGATTCCCTGGTGTTACTGTATAATGCCCCATTCCCAGCAGTCACCTCCCCAGTCATCACCCAGACACATCCGCGTGTTACTGTATAATGTGCTATTCCCAGCAGTCACC